>NC_056736.1:47078367-47378367 GCF_019279795.1 Protopterus annectens
AAGGATAATAAAAGAAGGTCATATCGAACAAAGGACCATTTAATGTTAAATAAAGTCATAATGGAGAACTGTAACAAGGAGAAGAATCTAAGTATGGCATGTATAGACTATAAAGACACATTTGACAGTATCACATATTCATGGATAAAAGAGTGATAAATGTATAACATACACCATACACTGATCAATTACATTACAACCATGACACAGTGGCAAACTTTGCAGTTAAGCCATGATAAAGGACAAATTATTATTCCAGGGATAAAAATTCAAAGGGGATATTCCAGGGTGACTCTCTTTCACTGCTGCTCTTTTGTCTGGCCCTCAACCCATTAAGCTGCTTACTTAAAAGATTAGGTCATAGATCTGATTTGGCTCCCAGAAAACAACAGAGTGTAAAGACTTCTCATCTTCTTTTTTAGATGATTTAAAACTGCATAGTTCATCAGATGAGGAACTGAAAGCACAACTGCAAGTGGTCAAAACTTTTTCAGATGATAAAAATGGCATTTGGTCATGATAAATGTGTAAAAGCAACCTTAAAGCCGGAAAGCTGCAGTACCAAGAAAACATCAGTTTGGGACAGGAATGTGATATAAAAGAACTTGAGCAAGAGGGAGTGCATACATAGTTGTGAACTGATGAAGGATCAACAATAAACATGAACAAATGAGAATAAAATGCAGTAAGGAATATTTTAGAAGACTTAAATTAATACTAAAAAAAAAATTGGCATCTAAATACAAAGTCCAAGTTATAAACCAATTTGCTCTTCCTGTCCTAATTTACAGTTTTGGAGTGATTGACTGGCCCCAAAAGATGTTTGATAATTTGGACAGGAAAACAAGAAGGATGCTTCATGCTCATCATCAAATGATTTATAAACATCAGTGCATACCAAGACTATATATTCCCTGTTCTGAAGGAGGTATGGCCTCCTCAAAATTGATTTCATGTATAGATCTGCAATAGTGGGTCTGCATGTATATTTGATGACCTCACATGACCCAAATGTAGTGAACATTTTAAAACATGAGGAGAACAAGTTTAAGATGAGCTCCCTGCTTAGTTTAACAGAATCATATCAGCAGAAATGAAAATCAAACCTCACATAGATAAAAATAAGGTAGCAACTGAATGTGCCAAAAAAAAAAGAAAGAATATAAGGTAAAGGATTAGATGAGAAGGCATGAAATGTGGGAAATGCATAAATAAAGTTGCAAGTATAGGAAACTATTGGAATAACCGCATGTTGCTCAGGATCGAACACATGAATGGTTAAAGAGAGGTGAATTTAAACCAAAAGACAAAGGGTTAATATTGGCAGCTCAAGACAGTGGACTACATACATGTTGGGTTTTAAAGTCCATTGAACATGCGGGAGAAACAAAGAAATGTAGGTTTTGTAAAATAGAATTGGAAACAGTTGTACATCTTGTTGCTGGTTGTGATATACTAACGGCAGAAGGACTGTATACTGAAAGGCATAATAATGTGGCAAGATTGTTGCATTGAGGATTGTGCAAAAAATGTAATACTGAAGTAGCTGAAAAACACTGGAAACATGAGCCACAAAACATCATAGAAAATTATGAAGTTTATATCACATAGGATCATCCATTACCAACAGTTCAAAAAAAAGATGCAAAAAAAACAGATTTAATAGTCCATGAAAAGAAGACAAAAGTAGCATTGATTATTGAAATTGCTGCACCTGGTAATTACAGTGTCTTATGTACAGAAAGACAAAAATCATAAAGTACCAGGCAAGCAGAAATGAATGTCCTGTGGAAGAAAGATACCTGGACAGTTCCAGTTGCAGATGTAGCAATGGTCTTATAAAAAATAATTTACAATTGTATTTAAATATGTTACATATACATGTAACTCCATACAAATTGCAGAAGGAGTCATTACTTTTCACATTGTGGGTGCTGCGAAGAGCACGTTTGGCTAACATCAAAAATTGAAACAATAGTAATTTCATGAACTTTATACCTTGACTAAGGAATGTGGTCCATGCCTGTCATGGTACTAAAAACCAAAAACAGTTGGAGAAATTAAAAAAAGTACAGTTTAAGTCATATACTTTATTTTATTTACTAGAGGTTTTGTCAGACTTAACTGGGTCTCACACTTCTGTTACATTCTGATTCAGAAAAGAGTGGCATATTCACATATAAACCTTGCACCTTAGCCATGCCATTCTGCTGTTATGCTTCACCTGTTCTGGACATAGGATAGGCATCTGTGTCTATGTTACAATTAAGATTGTAAGGGACCTTAAACAATATGAAACCAGGGAAGCATAATCAGGGCGACCTTTACTCCTAACACACCTGTTACCCAGATGTATGATGATGATAAACCTGGGGATGATGTTGTGTCAGAATTTGGAACTCTGATGGTGAAAACATTACCAGTGAATCCTCAAGAGATGGACCAGAAATGGGTTTCCCTTTGGATTTTCAGATACCTTGGAGATCACAAAGGATAGCAAATTGGAACAGAAAATGGAATCATAGAGACTACCACCATGGGAATAAGAAATGTTAGAACAACAACTGGCTACAGTAGCTCCTTTGGAGGATGGTGCAACCATAGAGAGTTATATTATTATTACTGATGACATTATTTTTGAACACAATGGATACAAGATTTTTAACTACAGCCACTTGGATACTACATTGGATCATTTTCCTTATTGGAAAAAAAGGGTTAACATTTATACCAAGTCAGAAATATGATTTGGTTGATACCCTTACAGAATTACAGATTCTTTTAAGAAAATTAAATTTAGCTCTCATGTTTGAAGGGCAGTTGCTGTGTAACAATTAAAAAACTTCATCCTATAAGAAGAAAAGTGTTTCTATGCCATCTATGTATGTGAACTGGACTTTTACCAGCTACGTAAGAACTACTAGATTTCCTACTATGGGAACTTAGCAGCTCAAAAAAGGAAGTTATTCCTTTCTTTCAAAACAGCATGGATATCAGGGTGATGAAATCTGACAAAGGCAGTGGCACAATTATTTTTGACACGATTATATCAGCAAAATGTTTAGCATGCTTCAGGACTCCAACTCATATGTACAAGTGTCTATTAATGAGATCAATACTGCATGCAGAAGAATTTATCTCTGTTTTCAGGATTTATTATTTCAAGGTGTCATTGATGTAAATTTATATTACCTCCTGAACAATACCCATCCTGTTACTCCCTCCAGCTTCAGGATACCTAAGGTGAACAAGGACATCAGGGATACCTGAGGCCAATTGTGGAGGCTCAACAGTCGAAAACTTACATATTGGCTGTATTTTTGGATAATTCTCTTAAACCAATATACTCCCCACATATTAAATGACTCATGAGACTTTTTAATATCATTAAAGGCAGTTGGCACAGGTGGAAAGTTCTTGTAATGGTTAAAGTGCTTACCTCAAAGATACTAGGTGCAGGGTTTGAGTCTCACCTTTGACAGGAAATTGGCTAAGCTTAAAATGACCTGGAATGGTAGCTATTACAGTACTTACCTATGAATTGCCTATGCTTTCTTACTGTGGATGTGGTAGATTTGTTCACTTGTATCCTTCAAGATTTAGGGTTGAAATGTTTTACTGATATACTTGTCCAGTAAGCAGTCCTCACAAGAAAGGACGTTAGATAACTATCCAAACTTATGCACCTAGTTTTGGATAACAATTTTCTATTTTTCAAAAGAGAGTTTACAAACAGATTTGGTGAGTTGCTATGAGCATTGCCTATGCTCCACTTTTTGCCGACTTGGTCTTGTACCATTGGGAGAGTATTTATGGGTTTTTTTTTACATACACTGCAATCTTTACCTGAGATACTTGGACAATATTTTCATCCTGTGAGGTTGTCCATATGATATGATTGTAAAGTTTGTTAATTACTTAAACTCCACAACCCAGTTTTTCAGGTTTACTTTTACAGTCAACAGAGACTTTATCAACTGCCTGGATGTGACCATTTATAAAAAAGATAGTAGTTTTGTTTCTAATATTTATCGTAAACCCACATATTGCAAATCCTATCTGCATTTTTCCAGCTTTCATCCTTATAAGCAAAAGGTGGGTCTGGTCAATGGGCAGTTGATCAGGTTATCATGCATGATTTCTGATGATGATTATTTTAATACAGAAATTGACAAACTTATGAACATGTTCATTGAGAGATGATATCCAGCCCATCTTATAGAAAAGGTCATTAAAGAAGTGGTAGAAGAGAGACATTTAAAGTTTATACCAATTCTGGGCATTGACCCTGACCACCAATCAGCCATGGATATAGGACAATTTGGTTGTAGCCATGACTCTTGGGACAGGGCCTTGGTGTGAAATACCAAGGGGCCACACATGAGATTACCAACATTACTCGAAGCAACTGGCACATTTTTTAAAACCAAGGGTGACATCCTTAATAAGTTGTGAGAACAGCCTATGTTTGTTTTCAAGTCAGGTAGTAATCTATGAAGAATTTATTTGAGAAAAAAACATCTACCCCAAAATCCAAGACTCTCAGCCAGAGGACACACAAATGTGGAAGATGCCCATATGCCAATATATTTTGGACTTAGACTGCCTGGCTTTGGTTAACTATTTAGGCTTTGGACAACTATTTAGTTGACCATATTCATTTCTGCAAAAAAAATTGTAATACAAGCAGAGTGGTTTATATGGCTAAGTGTGAATCCTGCCCTGCCTTCTATGTAGGCAAAACTGAGTGCCCTCTTAGGAAAAGAATTTACAAACATCTATATGATATGCGATCTAAGAATTTTAAAAAAGTCTCTATATAAACATTTGCTGTCCTATGTATCTTTTAATAAGTTCATTGTTGCCATCTTGGATATTGTTGAACCCAGCCCCAAGGGTGGAACATGTGAAACTTGTTTAAAATACAAGTAATGTTACTTGCTAATTAGGATGGATGACACTCATCCCCCCTGGAATCAATGACCAGATTTCTATTTTACCAGTCCCTAAAATGAGGGCTGCTATAATTTTATGGCTTCTTTTTCAATGTTTAATTTCATTGTTGTTGTTGTTTTAGGTACCTGTGATGACCATAAGGTTTCCCTGGATTTACATTATCGTTCACAAAAACTGGCTTTGTTAACCTGATATTAAAATATTTTTAAAACATTTTTAATATCACATTTCTAACAATTTACTGTTTCTAACCTGACCAATTGTTTTTATATTTATCAATGTCCAAACAACTGTGCCTTTATTTTGATTCCCTTGTGTTTCACTGACGATATGTAGTGTGCTCTAGTTTATTTTTTTAATCAGGCATCTGACCCCTTTATTTTAATTAGAACTGAGGAAGTGAGGTGTTTTAAACAGCTTGAGGCAGCTACTCCCTGTTCGGTTGGAGTCCACATTATAGCATACCAGATGAATGCACTCAACTACTTGGTGTTATCTAGATTTTATTCATTTATTTTGGTACTTATCAGTAGTTAAATTAAAGCTCTACACACTTTTTTTTTCATTATTATTGGCTGTCTTTCATTTTTGGTTTTCCTGGTGGTCTGGGTTGCACAGTGTTTGGTTATACAGTACCTGGAGTTGCCATCTTGTTTTGACATCAGCCAATCTAGCGAGTGTTGGACTTGGGGATTATCCCTGTAGATCCAACATGTCCAAAAATTTAAGTAGTAATGTCAGGATTTCCTTAACCTGTGCAGGATATACCTGATATGAAAGAGTTTCTTATCTGCTGAATTGTCATACTGAGCCTGCTGGAGAAGATCTACCAGAAGAACTCATCACATTATTCCTGTAACTCAATGTGGATAATATGTAGTGATGACCCTATCATGGCAGAGCTATGTCATGTAGTGCACTAATGTCTGTCTATCATGGTAGAGCTTCATCATGCTAACATGCAAGATGTTGTCCATCTGTCTCTTTCCTGACAACTATGTCATGTAATTAACATCACATACCTTTCTCATTAGAAATGAAAGGACCTTCCCATGCTGCCTGCAGTTTATTATGTCTAACAGGCATAAGTACCATCACTTTCTGCCCAACAGAATACTATTTGGCCCTGGCTGTCCATTTATGCTATACATTCTCCTGGTGTTGTGTTTGTGTTAGCAGGTTTTGTACCAATTCTTCATCTTCCTAAGCCTGGTCATAAAGTTTAGGACACATTCCACAAGCAGATTCTTGATGTGAAAAACTGTCACCCTTATTAACATTATGGAATAAATTCAGAGTCCCCCTTACCTTGTGGCCATAAAGCACCTTAAGGAGTAAAAATGTTGGAGATTCTTGGGGACCTCAACATATAAGAACAGTAAAAGGGACAGATATCTGTTGTATGCATTCTTGAACTGATCTGCAAATTCTTTAAATGTGGCCTTCAGTGTAGCATTAAACCTCTTCACCAAACCTCTGGTCTGTGGAAGGTAGTGATAGTCTACAAATGCTTTACCCCACAACACTATTTACAAGCAGGCCAGCTGGTCTGACAGAAAAATGTCACTGACATCTGTCATTTTTTTTTCTCTTGGCAATTCCACCCAACTGTAAATCTATTGCATAATGCTTACAACCTTTTCATTCTCAATGAAGAACAGAGAGGACTGCTTCAGGTTATCTAGTAGAAGAGTGCACCAGCAACAAGATATACGGGACCCATCTGACAGCTGATCTTGTCTCCCCTCTTTCTTTTTATCCCTCTCCATCTTCCCTTCAAAAGGAAGTCTGGTGTTTTCTATAATGTTTGTTTCAGACTCTGGCTTGATAATACCATCTTATTCTCTCTTCCAAAGGGAAACTCAGCCTTTCACCCTATTCTTGTTGTACTCTGTTAAACTGCTTTTGGTTTAACATAATCCCTGTCAATTTAACAAGGCTAAGTGTCTGAACAGTTTTCATTTCTTTGTTATCTGTTTTTAGGTTCACTGTAACAGTTTATGGCCCAGATTTATGAACACCTACACTTCGATTTAAATGAGTGCACACTTTAAACAGTGGCAAGTGCTCTAAATAAATTCATTAAACAACTCTGTACACCACACCCACCTTCAAAACAAGGATAAGCATCAGAATATGCTATTAAAGGCATAAATAGGTGAAATGCATGGCAATTAAGCAATTCAACATGGTGGAGTGATTCAGGAACATACAAAAAGCACTTTAGCATGCTGTGCTCCATTTTATTGTTTGGATTACAGCCAAAAACACACACACAGAAGAAAATGTTAGGGGTTGCGTCTGCTATAATTAACATATATATGCAACATGCTTTAATACAAGGTGCTGCTGCTGCAAAATCTCATCCTAGAAGGAGACGAGTGTTCAGACAATGCTTGACTTATCATGGACTTCATGATACACAAATTGTAGTGTGCTACAGGGTGGACAGGGATACCTTACGGGAAATATGAATCATCTGTCACCCTCACCTGAGGTTATGAGGAAATCGTGAGGAACCCATTCCAGTATAAACCAAGGAATGTGTAGCATTATGTATACTAGTTACAGGCACTTTTCAGAGACCCACAGAGATTTAGGGGAATCACAGACCTCAGCCTCAATAATATTAAATCAGTTTCTAAATGCAATGTTTCTTTGTGTAAGGGAGCATATCTTGTTTCCACATACCTGGGGGAGAGAGCTACCTCCATGCATTTTTATGCCATATCACACTTCTCTGAGATCCTGGGGGCCATAGACTGTGCACAAATTAAAATAAAGCTATGAAATAGGGAAGGAGTTATATCAACAGGAAAAGGTATTGCAGTTTTTATGACTCACACATATGGAAAAATCTGTGACCGGTATGTACGATTTGCTAGGGGTTAGACGCAGGGGCATCTAGCTGCAGATGCAGACTATGCTAGTGTTTCCATAGTCAGGCATTCTACCAGCATTAACATACTTGGCCCTTTATGGGTTTCATAATTATACCCAAAATGTTTAGACTTCCCAGAAATGACTGGAAGACGTTTACTACAATCAAGGCTTAACAATCATAGTACACTAGTCACATCATAAAAAACGTGCTGCTATACATACACATAAGGTGATAGCATGAATCCCATGCATTTCTGAAGTTTTCTATGTAATAAGGGCTAAGTATGCACCTGTATTATCCACATAATGACTACTTTACTGCAATTACCATGGGCAAATGTTTAAATCATGACACACAGGACATTAACATAACACACATATTTTCTGAAATGGATCAGTATCGGAACTGTTTTTGTGTGTGTACTCTTTTTTTGTGCAAAGACTGGCATGGAGTACCACGAACTACAGTTAATTCCCATTCTAAGTTCAAAAACCCCCAAATATAATTATGCATGCTGTAAAATGTTGCTATCAGTTGTACAAATGAAGCAGTGTGCTTCAGGGACTGATCTTGACAAAAAGAAAGTAACAGGAGTAACTCATTTTACTTCTGTGACTTGCAATGGACTACCGCAATAAAGATGAGAAGTTAACGGTTATGCTATCTAAACACTTCACTATGTAAGATTATAGCTGCACACCATCACATTTAGACTTGCAAATGATGTACAATGGTGTGAGGCTTTTTCCACACATACTTCCTCAGTGGAATTAAATAGTCCACCGTCATATTTCTGACTTGTCTGCTTGTATTTCCATTGTGCATTGTCTAAGCATGACAAAATATTGAAAACAACATAAGGGATTACTATTTGCATAAAATCATCCTGAGCTAAGCAGTCAGGGATGTTTGTTTGGCAATCCACTGTTTCACAAGTGTGATTGTAATATATACACCATACTGTGAAACAGCTACATCACTCACATAACTGCAATGTACATGAATAACAGGAATGATACACTCTCTGAACAGTATTTAAATTAATTGTGATCAAAACATTGCTGTTACTTCTGCTTGCCAAGGCACATGCCTTTTCACCCAAACCTGTGATGCACACTAGATTCTGTGAAACAAATTGATGTGGTAAGCTTACAAAAGTGCATTAATCCACATTTAAAGTCAGACTTCTCCTGTGATGCTTGTGGTTGATACAAAGTAGTCTTGATTGTGTAATTAGATAGGTAGGTGTTCAAATAAAGCAGTAACTCACTAGTGTGTGTGTGTGTGTGTGTGTGTGTGTGTGTGTGTGTGTGTGTGTGTGTGTGTGTGTGTGTGTGTGTGTGTGTGTGTTTGTATGTGTGTGTGTGTAGCAGTAGTTAGGACTGCCATCACCCATGCATCTGATATGTACACTTCCACTCAAAAGAAAAATTTAAAGTAGGAGAGGTCTCACCTATCAATATCTTCTACTTTTATCACAAGCATCTTCTCTGCAACACACTGATGATGTCATTCTTTCAAATGTGCTCCATCTCACACTTATATTAAGACTTCTCCTGTGGCACTTACAGTTGATACTTTGTATTATAGATTGTGCAACTGGATAGGTAGATGATTTAAATCAACCAGTGTTAAACTACTATGTGTGCGTGTGTGTCTAGTGCCAGTATGGATTCACAAACAGATCTGATGTGTATATTTCCAATCAGATGATACATTTAAACTGAGGGAGTGATCCCCAATCAATTTCTTTCACATTTATTACAAGCATTTTCTCTGTATGACACTGATGAAGTCACCCTTTTAAATGTGCTCAATCTCACACTTGCATTAAGGCTTCTGCTGTGACAATTGCCATTGATACTTTGTACTCTAAATTGTTTAAATAGGTAGATGCTTCAAATCCAACAGTATTGAACTAGTGCATGTGTATGTGTCTACTGTCAGGTAAGTATAGCTTTAACAACAGGTCTAATGTGTTCCTTTGCACTCAGGAGATACATTTAAACTGGAAGAGGACTACCCCATCAATTCCATCCACTCTTCCCATAATGATCTTCTCTGTAACACAAAAACAGGTAATCCTTTCAAAAGTGCACTCTCTCACTGTTGTCAGATTTCTCTTGTGGTGTTTGCAACTGATAGTGTATACTCTAGGTTGTGTAACTAGCTAGGTAGGTGGTTTGAATCCAGTATTGCATAGATACTGTGTGTGTGTGTGTGTGTGTGTGTGTGTGTGTGTGTGTGTGTGTGTGTGTGTGTGTGTGTGTGTGTGTGTGTGTGTGTGTGTGTGTAGCCCTATATGGTGTCAGGTAGAGTCAGCGTGTTCCATTTGGTACACTTCCATTTACAAGATATATTTACATCAGGAGAGTACTCCTTCATCAATCTGTTGTATTTTTTAGCCAAAACACATTCTGGACAACACACTGCTGATGATTTTCAAATGTGCACTATCTCAGTGTTGTAATCAGACTTCTATTGTTGCACTTCATGCTGCTATTGTATTCTCTAGATTGTCTAAATAGATAGATAGGTGGTTTGAATCACGGAATGAGTGACTACTGTGCTGGATGGGAATGGCTTCACTGACAGATATGATGTGTAGCTTTACAGTGATTGATGGCTCTCCCACCATTTTCAGTCTCTTTCAGCATATATATCACTCTATGAAACCTATAGTGATGTCATTCTTTCAAAAGTGCATTGTCACACTTGTAAACAAACATCTCATGTGGTGCTTGTGTTTCTTGCAATATCCTCTAGATTGTGATCTTAGCTGGGTAGTTGGTTCATACCCAGACATCACTCCATAGACTCACTTGTGTCAGAATGTGTGTGCGTGAATGTACATGTAGGCATTAATGGTGTCACTCACATATCTGATGTGTAAATGTATGACTGAAGAGGTCTCTTTCACTACTATCTTTCCATTTTTACACAGAAAATTGCTTTGTGAAACACTGATGGAGCTATTTGTTGAAATGTGCTTTATCTCAACCTAGTATTAAGCATTCTCCTTTGGTGTGAGGAAATTAAACTGTGTCCTGTAGCGCATTAGCTCAGTAATTTATGAGTTTGAATATGGGCTTATCTACATATCGTGTTTATCCAGTCACAGGAGTGACTGCATTATGCAACATATGTGGTCAGGTACATCTACTATCATGCAGTATTTTTGAACAAAGAGACAAACTGCACCACTTAATTGCCTTCAAATAGACACCGTCTAACATTTGTGGAAAGCATTCATCTGTGGTTTGTTTACTTATTTAGGTCGGTGTACAAAACACACAGAGACTGAATAGTATGAGTGTGTGTCAGTATACTGCTTTGCATGAATTACATCCACAACTATTTTAATGTGTTCAATTGTAAAGTGAGAGGGCTACTCCACTACTTTTATTGAAAAAAAATGTTTTGTTCCATAATGTTATTATGTCTTCAAATATGTTCTGTCTCATAGCTGTGGTAAGACTTCACCTGCAGCACATATGGTTAATACACTTTTGTAGATGGTAGATTTACATAAACAGCTGCTCAACCATAGCAAAGAGCAATATAATTTGAGTGCACTTACTTGACACAGTGACAAATACAGCATTGTATCAATTTATTTCTATTCTGATTTATTTTTAACAAAGCTCTTTCAAGACATCAGGGATTTCTTGCCAGTCAAATAGGTGTTTCATGATGCTCATGGTGAGATTTCTCCTGTGGTGCATGCAGTTAATAACTTGTATATCTTGTGTACCCAGAGAGGCAGTAGTTCAGATCTCACAATGCATATGTACAAAGCATTAATAATGGACATGAGTGCCCTACCCAACCAGCAGTGATATGCCTAAATCACACATGTTGATCCCTCAGATTAATTTGTATTGAATAAATGGAAATCAAAAGCCTTTCTTACTTCACACCATGAAGTGTGTTATTTGTGATATACACTACTACTATTTCCTGTGGCAGACATAGTTACTACACAGCTCTGTTGAATATGAAGCACGATTGTCGGGTGTTTGAATCTGGTGAGATCTGTCTGTCTCACAATGTGTCAGACAGGAGAGGCATAGTCAAAAACTGGAGAAACGATAACGCAAAAGGGCAACTTTTGGTGAGACATAATCATTACTATATGATAATGATGTAATCCCAACAAGTATGTTCTTCGTGACGCATCAGCAATGCTTTCTTTTCTGAGGCATCCATGTTTGATGCACTTCTCGCTGAGATCTGACTTCTGCATGTGTTTGAGTCTAGCAAGATGTAATTGCTGAAAATGTCAGTGACTACTCAGAGGTATCATTTATTTCACCAAAAATAAAATTATCTGTATTGCATGACTTCATACAAACATTTTGCATATCCATTTTATTATTCTAATCACACTAAAGGGCTTTAAAGGACATTTTTTTAAATCATTTCATAAAGTGTGCAATGCTACAGAAACATGATAAACTGAGAGTATGCCTATATAGTGATACTTTCTTGCATTTTTGTGTTGGGTAGTTGGTGTTATTTTAGTCTTTGCTTTACTTCCATATAAGCACGCCTAGTACAATGATGTTATTATATTCATAACATTTACCACAAAGCACATTAAGTAATCAATGACCTAAGATATTTCTTATGATTTGCTCTTGTTCATCAGAAAGAAATATAATTAGTTTATTGAAGGTTGGCTTTGCCAGCATCCACTCAAAGGACATAGGATGAAACCTTTGTCACAGGCTAGTGTACAATTGGTAAATGTGAAATGTGAATTGTCAACAGATCAGTTAATAAAACCGATTAACGTTTTACCTGGGTGTGATGTATGTTACTGTAGTGTAAAACAAGTATGACTAATGTGTTTAAAAAGGTTCACTTTAGACTAAATATCACTTCCAACATCATGTTATACTGCATTTATATGTGTACTTTAATAAACTTTTTATGTCAGCATGTATAGTGTTGTACTTGCACCAGGAATTACAAATGCAAGACCATTGATTACAGTACCAAAAATGTATCTTAATTAATTGTAGCCTGACATTTGCTACATTTCCCGAGTGCCTTATATAATAACACCATAGTGCTGGCATGAAATTTTGTTTGCATAAGTCTTGTCTGAGACACCTATACATTTCTATTATACACATAACACATCCTTTAGGTAGTGAAATACATGCTGACATTTATAAACACACTACCCTTTACCTTGATTTATGTGCAAGCTCACATACGTCACATGACCATATGCCTCAGTTTACATATAAGTTTGTCACACCTGATATAGGTGGAAAGCTGTTAACGTATATCAGATTATTATTCTGTTTATATCTTGGTCAATGTGACACTTCTGCCTATGTGTCACATCCTTCTGTAATTCATTACATACATACACAGCATGCATGAGCAGTCAAAATCTTTCCATCATTAACATCATGCAGGTTGCCACATAAAATGCTTTTTTTCATTAATTAGTACTATTATTATAATAGTTTCACAGATGTCTCTGATTCTTCTCAGTAATTCCACATTGTCACCAGAGTGTGCACTGCCATAGCAATGTCAGTTTTGTTTCCTTCATTCATAAGGCACTAAAAGCCTTACAATGCTTTAACTTGTATGTATATGTGCTCTAATGTCAAGCATGTGGATGTAAGTTATTACCTTTGATCAATCCCACAGTATACATTACAATGGTAGAGTAGTTCCACTCACCTGCAACATAGGTGTAGCTAGGCATTCTCAGTACAATCAAGCGAGAATCACAATTTACTGAGCAAATATCATGAAAAATGTCGAGTTAGATTTTATATCTATACAGACTATTATATAATTTACATTATTAATATACAACACATGTTTTGATAATACAATTTTAACTTTAGAGCGGATCTTATATGGTTCTAGGTGACAACAACTGAAGCTAAAGTCCCTTTCTATAGTGAATAAGGGAACAGCTTTAGAGATCATTTAAATTGTTTTACATGACAGATGGAGACTACAGCATCATGTTGGTTAAAAGACATAACTTTCTGGATAAACATCTAATGTGCAATAGCTGCTGTAAATGCAATATCCCAACTGTATATATTTCCTTGCTGATATCTCAACTCTGCACTTTAAGTATACTTTACATGCAGTACATTCACACGCATTTGTTATACTGTAGCTGTGTCCTTCTCACATCCATTGTTAACATTTCCTTTTTATTAGGTATATGTCCCTAAGTGCACAGGACTACATGTATAGTTAAAACTATAATATTTAATTACTGTTGTCCGTGCACTAATTTATTTATATCTAACCATACCTTCCTTATTAAACTTCCCCTGCTTCTTAGTTATGTAGTTCAACTTGTCCTTGAATTTTATTGTGCTGTGCTCACTTACTAGGGTTGTGTGTATATAAAACTTGTTGTTTATATTGTGTGCTTAAGCCACCCTGCACCTATCTGTGTCCACTAGCAAGTGTTCTTGCCATGAGTATGTACTGCTGAATGTGTAGGCTTGTTTAGTTGCTTGTATGTTCAATGCTGTTTATTGTACTAACAAATAATGCGTGTCACCTTAGCTTGATGTTTACATGAATGTTAATGAATCCCTGGATGTATCTGATTTAGATAAACTGTTTAAGCACATAGTGAGTAATATCAGTAAATGGCTGTTCTGCATTTTGCTATTAAAGTGGTCTAACTGTTGGGATTATAACCTGGTTTTGTTCATGACAGGAGTTACAGCCAGGCTATTTTAGAAGCTGTGTTGCTTTAAAGCAGTTCCAGGCTATTTTACATCAAAACTAAGTGTCATAAAAAAATCACAACTTCCTGTTCTTGTTGTGTTCTTAAGCCTAATGCATTTGTTATTGTTCACCCCTTCTGAAAATTTAACCACACATTCCCCTCCTCCTGTTCTCTTAGTTTTTCTCAGTAAGCATAAAAGTATCATTTTGTGCAGTCACTCATGTGAAACTATTGAAATACAGTTAACCTCCCATTGCATTCCACAGATCCAATCATTCACATTAAGCTATCAAAATAGAACAAATCTTCCATTGAGCTCCACAGATCCAAAATACTGAGTGCCCATCAATCAGTGCTGCTCTTTTAAACTTAGTGACCCCATGAGTTGCCTGCCTTTACTATAAATTTACCTTTGGAAGCTGCCCCAGGTCTCATCATAATTGCTCAAACTACTGTGCAGAAGAAGATTATAGTAGGAATTCTCCCCTTTGACTGCTAAAACTTGAGATACACTATATTTCATATACACCTACCAGCTTATTCCACGATGCAATACCTAATAGAATGAACCTCCTTTTTCCATCATATTTTTAAAATCTGCAACAGTGGTGTCCAGACTATCAGTCATTATTCAGACTTCTGTATATCTTTGTGTATACTGCCATAATTACATTAATCCACTCACTTCAATTGAGCAGTCCATATGGCAACCTCCATAACGTTAGTCTCAAAAGGTCAAAAAACTGAATGTTGACATTAACATACATATGCCAAGAAAGTACCTTGGTGAATGCAAAATATAACATTGTTTTTGCAGGGGGCAAACCTGCTAATTTTATATATATATATATATATATATATATATATATATATATATATATATATATATATATATATCGATATGTATATATATATATATATATATATATATATATATATATATATATATATATATTTATATATGAGTCTTCTTCAGATAAATGAAATGTCACTTACCAAAAACCCAAATCACCAAGACTAGAAGACTGACACCACTACAACACCAACATCCCAGAACACCGACAAGTCACTCCAGGTAAGTAACTGCTCGGCCATCCGGAACAAACATGTGAACAGCAGAAAACCAAACCCACCCATATGGAGGGCTTTGCTCCCCACACCCCCCTAACTAAATATACCAACTCCAAGATTGCATTACTGTGGGAGTAAGGAGCAAAGTTCAACAGGATGGCCGAGCAGTTATTTACCTGTAGTGACTTGTCAGTGTTCCGGGACGTCAGTGCTGTGGTGCTGTTGGTCTTCTTGTCTCTGAGATTTGGGTTTCAGGTTAGTGGCATTTCGTTCATCTGATGATCTGAAGTAAACCCGTATATATATATATATATATATATATATATATATATATATATATATATATATATATAAAACTCCATGATTACACGGTCTCCAGGGGAAAGGGAATATTCCCCTACTCAGGATTGTCAATCTCCCACACCTCTCGATCTTCTGCATGTATTGACCGAATGCAGTCAGTTAGGCAGATGTTAGCAAGTAAGCAGTTATACCAAAAGCAGGACACCCATTTACATATACCATCAGCTGCATTTACTTAACTCATCAAAATACCTAAGCACTGAACAAGATGTAATGTCAGACTGCTAGTTTAACCTGTTTTGCCATTCCTTTAGTACTAGGTTTACTAAAACAGTTTACAGACTATTCACAAAACAAGTAAAGTCCACACAAACTAAGAACCAAGACAAAAAAGAAGGAAAGTGAGCTTGGGTCCTTTCCACGTATGTTATTTAGCGCTTTCATTCCACATTAAAGGACTTCATCTGATTCTGATGATGTCCTTTAATGTGGGACAAAAGCACTAAATAAAGTACATGGAAAGGACCCCAAGCTCATTTTCCTTCTTTTTTTTGTCTTGGTTCTTAGTTTACAGACTATCTGGCCAATCAATTAACATGCGATGGCTTTAATTTCCTAACTTCTGATACTAACTCACTTCCTATATTCAACTTGCAACCAGTCCCAACTCACCTTATCTGTAACCTCCTACAAAAACTTAAGCCAACAACTCCATCAGCCAACCAACTACCAGCAGAATATCTGCAATCTGCAAAAAGCTGCCAAAGCCATAGCCTATCCTTTATCAATCCTGATAAATAGAACCATAAAAGAAGGAAACATCCCTACCATCTGGAAGGTCTCCCACATCATACCCCTACACAAGGGTGGCAACTCTAATGAATATTCTAACTACCGTCCAATAGCATTTCTTTCTCCTTTGGCTAACATAATTGAAAGATGCATCCATAGACAATTACTAGATCACTTACTGCAAAACAATCTACTTGCAAAATGTCAGCAAGGCTTTAGGCCATTCCATAGCACTAACACCGCTCTCTTATCCTTCTCTGATAGCACAAATCATAACAAAAATAACTTCATTCTCTCTTCAGCACTCTTTAGCAACCTCTCAGAAGCTTTTGACATGGTTAACCACCACTTACTTATCAATGTATTAAAATCTCTTTCTCTTGATACTCTGGCTATACAATGGTTCCAATCTTACTTAAATAACAGACAACAGGCTGTGCTTTGGGACAACAACCTATCTTCCCATCTCCCTGTTACCCTGGGAGTTCCCCACGACTCAATTTTTGTTCCCCTCTTATTTTCAATTTATATAAATGACCTTCACCTAGCTATTACTCAAGCTACCTGTATTCAATACGCAGATGATTCTACAATAATCTGCTCTGTTAATTCTTCATCTGAACTACAGTCCTTAACCCAGATAATGTTTACCATAGTAGAAAACTGGTTTTTACAATGCTGCCTCCTCCTGAACCACAAAAAGACAAAACGTTTACTCTTCACACACCCCTATGAAATCCACCACAATAGTCTTCTCCATTCATCCCAATAATGGTAATCTTATATCTCCACATCTAACAACTAAACTTCTAGGAATAACAATAGATAACAACCTTACCTATGAAACTCCCATTAACAACACTATTAAAACTGTTAATAGGAAACTAGGCTCCCTTTATAGGATTAAGCCATTCCTTACTCCACAAGCCAGAACTTCTATTGCCCACACCCCATTTAATCTCTACACTTCTCTATGCTTCTTCCATATACACAAATCTGACAAAAAGCAACCTTAACAAGCTGTCAAACACTTATAATAGCATTGCCAGATTTGCCACAGTCTCCTCTTTCAGGACCCACCACTGTCATAATCTGAAACAACTAGGCTGGCTAGAGCTACAAAATCTACTCCATTATAATCAACTCTCCATTGCCCACAAAATCCTCTTCCAACGAAGTAAAACTGCAATACTTTCAAGCCTTTTTACTCCATATAAAAACCTTAAGACATTACGCTCATCTAATAAATCACTAGTATCCACAATTAAAGCCAACAATACTGCTGGTAGCTCTTTGTTCTCTAATGCTGTTGGAAAAAACTGGAACTAACTTCCAAATGAACTGACATCACTGCCCTCATTACCACTATTCAAACAAAAATTGAAATTTTACCTTAATATACACTGGTTGTGCCCCTGTACAAACCCAGACTAATCCAAAATATCATTGTTATCATCCTCTGATGACCTACTACTTCTTATCTACTACTATTAAGGACTTGTACATATCAGTTCCTATTCTATCCTAAATGAGCATTTTATATATATATATATATATATATATATATATATATATATATATATATATATATATATATATATATTTCCTTGGGAATAGAGTTTCTAACAAACTTATCTAATGTTCTGTAATAATTTAGCATATTCAAATGTTGAAATGTTATGTAATTACCTGTAAAACAACTTCTGTACATGTACTCTATATGGCATGTTAAACATTTAATATATTAATCATTCTTAGTTGGAGCTTATCTTCCCAGGCCTCTACTGAAAATGGACATATATCCAGATAGACTAGCCTGGTCAACAAATGTAAAATAAATAAAATAAATAAATTACACCCAAATAATAACACTAATAATTCCATTTTTAAGATTTGTAAATGTCTAATTAATATGGAGGCTTGCCTCTTACCTTCAAAGTTGCCATGTGAGATTCTTACACCTCCACTACAATCTTTCACTAGTCACACCAAAATGTCTTTGGCAGAGGCTGTAAAAGACTAACTCCCAGAACTTCTTAGAAAGAAGATTGTCTCAGCAGAGCTCAAGCCAATCATTGACCTCATGCATACCTCCCATGAAGAGCCACTGTGAGTAAAAACACTACAATTGTACATTTTTGAACCAGCGTAGAATATCAATAGGTGACTCTATTGACAGGTACATGAACTCATCATTCAAAAGGCTGCACAAATACAGCATTACAGTGCATTGTCTTTTAATCACTAGGATTTCTGACAAAGGTGCTGGGACCCCAACTCTTGGCAAATATGACTATCACATGGCAGTGGCACATGTGGGAGTGAATTACTTGAGATTTAAAACCCTGAAGGAGATGTAGAAAGACATATCATAACTTTCCACATATGTAACAAATGCAGGTAAGACTGAGTCCTAAATGGAATCCTTCCTCTACCTTGAATGTTGCCTAGAAACAAATTAAAGATAAGTGGTCATTGCATCTGTTAAAATGGGATGAGGTACCTGACAACCCAGCTTGCTTTGCTAAGAATGGCCAACACCTTTTGTTCCAAGGCTTCTACATACTGGTTAAAGCCTTACTGTCTCTAGTACCTTCTTAGGCAGAGTCCATTTGATAGACTTGCCAACATAACTAACATATTAATCCTCAGTGCAAGAAATGTAAACAATAAATGTGCTTGTTCTTGAGGCACTCCTGCATTTGAAAAACATCCTTGTCTGTGTAGTTACCATGACTTGGTTTAAAGTGAAAGACATCATTCACTCTCTACTGGAAATTTGACCTTTTCATGCTTTCAGACAAATAGCAACTGTGGTGTAGTCTACATATGAGTTGTGAAATATATAACCTTCAAAGAGATACCTAGGAGCTCACAAACTGTACTCATTGAACTTCCGATCACTATATGTAGGAGCAATTAGCAATTAATAGTTCAGTTTACAACACATTATTTGTCTGCTGATCAGTGCATACAAATGTTCTTTATATTGATCACTGCTGCAGTAGTCTTAGTTATATAGGTTATATCCTGCCAAGTGAAACGAAGAAAAAAAGTAAAGAAATAGCACACATGCCAGGGCAAAAATAAAAATAAAAGAATGTTTATTGAATTGTAAGTGCTTTCGTGATGTACAATGCAATGCTTCCTCATACAATATAAATGAAAAAATACATTGCAAATTTAAATATTATCCAATCAGAATTAAAAACCTGAATACATCACATCCAATTTAGCAGGTAAACAGGTAAGAAAAGATGTCGCAAGTAACAAATAGTTAACCATGTCATATAAAATAATAAACATTGTGATCTAAAGATCGTATCCAACTATCCAGCATTTATTTCACCAAAGTTATCACATCAACAGTAAAGTTGAAACTCTAACAAGTGCTAAACAGGATGAGTCTGATCAAGAAACACCAGCTATTTTCAAATGAAATAGCATTTTTAAAAGAAAAAAAAAGTTAAAAAATGTTGCCCTTGTAACTAAATGGGTCTAATACTGCATACTTGCCAACATAGACCGTGGAACATAGCAGCATGTTAGCGATCAGTACAGCCTGGTCTGAATGAACGTATTTCACAAGAATATATTAAATTTGGTCTCACAAACCTTATTTATGACAAAAAGAAGCTGAACGGACTATGACAGGTACTGGGCTGCATAAAACACCACCTGAATTGAAATGAGATATCTTTATAAAAACATAAGAACAAGTAAAAAGTATTACTTGTGTCATCCAGTAAACCTGATGCTGTTTATTTGCAAAGCACAAGCCACATATTGCAAATACATGTTTGACAAACAATATATGATCATCTAAAGAATAGTATCTTACCAAAATGTGTAATTTCTTTCCTCAAATATAAATAACAATGGAATAAAACTAAAGATATAGTACCTTGAAGAATAAAGTAGTACCTTTTTTCTCATTCAGTTTCAGCTAAAAACAGAATAAACAATCTCAACAGAATTCAGGTAAACAGACATTTAAGAAGAAGTAGCAAGATGGTTACAAAAAGAAGTCTCAAGCCTTCTCAACCCTCAAAAAAAAAGGACCATCCAACAAATCTGAGTGACTATTCACATCACCTCATGATCCCCTCCAACCCTGGTGCTCTTTCTCTTCAGATTGTTTCAGACAAATTGATGCTAAAAATCATTTATCAGTGTTACTGATGGCAGTGGAAGGAAATTCCATCTTTCCAGGGGGTCATTCCTCATCTAGGACATCAGACTGTTTTGTTTCCACCACTTCTTCATCGCATGCTGTCCCAAGGAGTGATAGAACCTTTTCCTTCTTTGCAGGTGGGGAGCAGGTTTTATTCAAGGATGTTCCTAGTCCCAAAGATCGAAAATGCTTGGAGTTGAGTTCTGGATCTTTTTTTCCTAAACCTTTTTCTAATTGTGCCCAGATTCAAAATGATGTCACTTCACCACCTGTTGCTGCTTCTTCCTGTTTTAAGTTTCCTGGTAACTCTAGACTTAAAAGATGCATATCATCATTTTCCTATTCATCCATTTCTAAAGGTTTTGTGTGTCTGGATCACATCATCAGTTCTCTGCCTTATGCTTTGGACTATCCAGTGTAGCAAGAGGGTATTCACATTTTTCCATATCTAGATAACTTGCTTATCTTTGCAGAGTCTGTTTCAAAATGTCAGGAATCTCTATCATGGGAGAGAGATCTCTTGCACAAGTTGAGATTCCAAGAGAACATTCAAAAGTTTTCTTGACATACTCACACAGGATTGTGTTCCTGGGATATCAACTAGGATCTTTATTTAGATCTATTTCTACATTTTTTTTCCATTTAGACTTCAGTCACTGCAAGAAAATGCCTCCAAATTTGGGATCTCATGGCATCTATGATTCTCATGATACCCCTGGGAAGACTCCACATGAAAAAGATACGATGGTATCTGAAATCTCTTTGGTCCCAGCATCAACACCCTTTATCTTTTCAGATCCCAGAACCAGGGTTTGTCAGAAGAGAAATCACTTGGTGAAGACAACATATATCCTTAAATCAAGGTTTCCCTTTCTCCCTCCCTGCTCCAAACAAGTCAGATACCACAGATGCCTCAGACTTTGATTGGAGAGAAGTTTCAGGAGAGATACAAATGCAGGGGGTGTGGGACTCCAAGGACAGATGCAAACTTGAAAATATTAAGGAGATGCTTACTCTAAGGCACTCAATTACCTGAACCATCTTTGGTCCCCAGGACCTCTTCAACTGGTTGCAGTCAGGACCACAGTGATGTGATACATCAGCAAACAAGAGAGAACCAGGTTGTACCCTTTTTGCAGACTAGCCATGGGATATAGCTTCCAGTACAATCTCACTTTACAGACATCATATATTCTGTCAGAGAAAATTTGTGTGGCAGACAAACTGAGCAGAATGAGACAAACTCTCATGAATGAAGCTAGATCTGAGTGTCTTTTAAAATTTGATCCATCTGGGTAGAGTTCCTCAAGTAGACCTATTTGCTTCCTCTCTGAACAATCAACTGGAAAAGTTCTGTTTCAGGACTAAATGAAGGAAAGCCTGGAAGACCAATGCCTTTTTTTTTTCCTTATTTTTTCTTTTGTTTGGTCAGGCATGTTCCCGTATGCCTTTCCACCTTTTCCACTAATGTCCAAGGTACGTCTGAAGATTCAGAAAGAATCTCCCAAGATCATTGTGATGACTCCTTTCTGGCCCAGGCAACTGTGGTTCTCTCTTCTTTTGGAAATATCCAGGAGCAATTACCACAAGCTTCCTCACAGAATGGATTCACTCACACAAGAACAAGGATGTTTGATACACCCCAACATCAGTCCTCTTCAATTGATTGTCTGGATGATAGGGTATTGATTTCTTTTAGGCACCTGAATTCTGAGAACATGCAGCAGGTATTTAATGGAGGCAAGCAAGCCTGCTACTAGAAAATCGTATATTAGCAAATGGAAAAGGTTTTCTAGTTGGTACTAACAATATAGCCACCAACCATTCAAGACTAGTTGTTTTACAATACTTGTGTGAGTTACTATCCTATGGCCCTTCTTATTCCTCTATCAAGGTTCATTTATCAGCCATTTCTGCATATACACCCATGGATCCTCTTCTTTCAAGGCAGTTGCATGTCAAAATGTTCTTGAAAGGGTTTTGCATAAGAGGCCTCCAAGTAAACCCTTGACCCCCTCCTTAGGATCTTAATTTTGTTTTAGAGAAACTCACACTTGCTCCATTTGAACAAGCTAATCTGGCTGACTTGAGGGTCATAACAAGGAAAACAGTTTTATTGATTGCTCTGTTCTCTGCAAGAATGATATCTGAGTTGCAAGCTCTTATGCTGAGCCAACTGTACCTTATTTCACAAAAGGACAGGGTTTCTTTGAGAACTAATCCATCTTTTATGCCTAAAGTCATATCCAAGTTTACTTAAGGTTAAACTATCCATGACACCATTTTCTTTCCTGAGCCTAAAAATGAGGGAGAAAAGATTCTGCATACCTTGGATGTCCAGAGTCAACTCAGGTACTATCTTGCCAGAACTAAATCTTTTCAGATCGTCAGATCAATTGTTCGTTTCTTTTGAAGGTAAGAAGTGACAGCTGGCGTCAAAGTAGACTATTTCCAAATGACTGTCTAAGGCTGTCATCTTTTTGTTATACTCACCAAGACAAATCTTTCTCAGGCAGGGTCAAGTCCCATTCTACAAGGACCTTGGCTTCTTCTATGGCTTTGTGGAAGCTGTTACCTGGTCCTCTGTACATACTGCTACAAAGCACTATAAATTGGATTCCTTCTCTAGGTCTAGATCATGATTTGCTAGGACCCTTCTCCATGGAATCCTGAAATGTTCTCCTTCCACTTTCCAAATATAGTTAGCTATGGCAATATTCTGATATAGCTAAGGCTATTGCAGCAGTGCTCAATATGAGGAAAACAGTGCCGCTGTGTAAGCTGAACTTACCATAACAGTAAATTTTCAAATGATCACCACTGAAGTACCCACTCCATTCTTCCATCCTTTGTTTTTTCATGTGTTTTTTATGTCAGGGTGTGGATATTTATTTTTTTGCTATTCCTAACTTGTCCTTTCAGGGCTCAGCCTACTTGCCTTTGCTGGCAGGAAAGGTATGAAGGGCTTTGTGCCCAAACTTGTCTTTTAGTCATCTCAGCTTGAACTGTTTAACAATTTGGACACATAGAAGGTGCCCTGATGCTTTGGAAGGTTATGCAAACAGCTAAAGTTAACTTTGTACCTAACACCACTCTAAGTATTCAGCTGCCGTACCACCTTTATCTTTTATCTGACCAGTGGATACATTGTTATAAGAAAAGCGCCGTCTGGTCTGAACTGTCTGCAAACACAAACAGCTAATGTTAACATTGTGTATGTGTCTACCTATCTGAGCTAATATTCATTATCCCATGGAGAGCATTCTGCTTTGGCTTGTAAGCAGCCCCCCCCCTCCTCCACTCACACTCATCTTCCATTTTGCTTTTATTCCCTTCTGTTAGCAAATAGCATCCATGACTGATCAAATACTGTGTGTTTGTTAATTTAAACTGAGACCACAGTAGCCTATTGATACAAGGTTATCCTGTTTTTCCACCTGGGAAATGGTTAAGAAATGACTTACAGCTTCAGAGCAGTCCTTGGTCAATTCTGATTGTTTCTTAAACACAAACTTGTCTTTGCTTGGATCTCGGCTCATCCTAATCCATTCCCCCTCACTACGCTCGGGCTCACTATGCTCCCCTTCCCTGCCCTCATATTCCACCTGCCCCCAATACCTGTAATTTAAACTTGACCAAGCTACACCCACCAGAGTTCAAACCACCAGATCTGCTTAAGTAATTATAACTAACCCCTCCTATTAGAAATTACTACCTATCTACAATACATTTGCACTCACACACAGTAGCAACTACCCAACAGAAACATGCCCAGTAAACACCTCAAACATCTCATACATAACTTCTAACATTAAATGTGTGACATTATAATCCACCCCTCCTACACCAAACCTTCCTACCACATTAACACAAACTATCCGTATCACCTTCTCAGGTACCCAACCTTATACTTTACATTTTTTCTAATATATACTTAATCCCAAACTCACTCCCCATTATATCCTGAATAGTCATTATGTCTACCAAACCTCTTTCACTTCTAACTCAAATACTACTACTTATTACCATATCTTACCTAACCTATCTCATCCAACCTCTCAGTACAAACCACCCACCCCCATTTCATAAAACTAACCCAATCTCCATGATGCACACATATTCCTCAACCTGCATATCACCTAGTCTCTACCCCTTCAATAACAGTATGCTCTTTACCTACAAACTCTTACCTAACCCCAAAAACTCTACTGACATCTGTATTAGAAACATCCCCATAAAGTTTTCACCTCATAAATTACATACCAAGCAACTCAAATACCTCTTCTGCCATCTCATTTCTATCCTTCTCCCGGTGCATTCACCCAAACCCTGGCCCCTTCTCTCCCACACATCTCAACCTCTCAATCCCATCCTCCTCCCACAACTGGTAAACCCCTCCATTTATCAGCTTTAACTGCTCAGAGCATCTGCAACAGAATTCCTAACCTCCATGCCTGGCTTCTCCATAACCAATCCAATATTCTGGCCATCTCAGAAACCTGGCTCAAACCCCATATAAAAGACTCTGAACTAACGCCACCCAACTACTCCATAATTTGGAAAGATAAAACACATTAAAAAGGAGAGAGAGTCACTTTCCTCTACTCATCATCCTACTTAGTTACCCCCTATACCAAACATATTCCCAAATTTGGCAAGGCAGAACTAATTCCAACCCTACTTCATAAAAGCAAACATGAACTTATATGCATAGTCTCCCTTTATATCCCTCTTGGAGGGAATATCTCAACCCTTGAAGATATTCTTTCCTGGTTCTCTAACAACATCACTGATGAAACTATAATCCTGGGTGATGTTAATATTAATTAGTCAACAATTCAGTTTCCTTCAAACTCACTTAATATAAACTTCTACAACTTCACTCAGTTTATTAAATCGACAACTACACCTTCTGAGAACTTCCTTACTTGAAGCACCCTGGACTGGATTATAGTTTCTCAACCACATTACATCTCTGATAGTGACACTCTGCCCAAACCATCAGGTGACCACTTCCCCACTTTTGCCCACCATCTTCTCTCCTCCATATAACTAACTCATACCTACACCTTCACTCACTGTCTAAAAAAGTTTAATCCTAGCACATTTTCAAATGCACTAAAAAAATGAACTGGAACCCATTAAAATCCTTTCCCTTAGAAAATGTTGTTACCTACTTTAACTCAACTTTCCTCAACTTGCTTGACTCCTTTGCCCCTCTGAAAACAAAATGCATAAGAAGCAATCCTGTAACTTGGCTAACCAAAACTACCTTACTAGCCATGTGATTCCGGGATAAAGCCTGGAAACGCTACTCCAAAAATAAAACTATCACCACCCTTAATGAATTTAAAACACTTTGTAACAAAGTAAAAAAAAACTTATCTCAGACTGCAAAGCATACTTCTCTACACTCCAAACGAACCATAACACCAACCCCCAAAAATTATAGCATGGAATCTCCTCCCTTCTCAACTCTGGCAAAAAAGAAAACCCCTGCCCTGATTCAAATGCCTCTGACTTGGACTTAACCACCCAATTTAATACTTTCTTTATCAATTCCATAAGTAAACTTACATCATCCTTCACTTCCCATTCGGCTTCTCCACCCTTATTTCCACCTATCCCTCCCTCCCCTAGCATCTCCTGCTTACAACCACCTCCTTTCTTCTTCAATCCCATCGCTGCAGCCACCATAAAAAAACTTTTACTAATATTGAAACCCAGCTCCAATGCCCCTAATGATATTCCCTCATATTTCTTAAAAGTTGCTGCAGAAGGCAAAGCTCTTCCCATCTGCATTCTTATAAATCAATCTATTGCTGAATGTCAAGTTCCCCAGCTTTGGAAAAAGGCCTTTATTATTCCACTCCATAAAGGTGGTAATAACAATAATATCACAAACTTTTGACCTATCACTATCTTATTCCCCATTTCTAAACTTCGCAAAAAATACATCCATCTACAACTTCTACCTTACCTCATAAACAACCAGCTTCTAACCCCTACTCAACATGGTTTCAGACCTGGCCACAGCACTACCACAGCTCTCCTCTCCTTCCTAGAAACAGTTAATAAGGCCCATGACACTGGCCACATCATGTCCACTCTCCTCCTTGACCTCATTCAACACTATCTCTCATAACCTTCTTTTCACTAAACTCTTCAAACTAAATCTATCCCACTCCTCTATTAACTGGTTTACAAGTTACCTCTCAAACAGGCAACAAGCAGTTAGATGGAAAAAAGCCACCTCCTCTTTTCTCAATACTCCCACAGGTGCCCCCCCACGGTTCAGTTTTAGGCCCCCTTCTATTCAACATATTCATAAATTATTTCTTCCAGGCCATCCCAAATGCAAACCTTTTCCAAAATGCAGACAATTCAACAATAATCTGCTCTGCCTCTTCTATACCCACCCTAGTTAAATTAACCCAAGATGCCTTCTCCTTCACTGAGCAATGGATGATGGACAACCATCTAGCACTCAATGCTTCTAAAACTAAACTCATGATATTTACTGCTTCCAAAACTACAACCCTAGAACAAAACTCATTCTCAGTCACCAGTCAAAATAATACTCCTCTCGAAATAGTCTCTAATGCTAAACTACTAGGAGTCCTTGATTGATGACCAGCTTAAGTTTGATAATCATCTCCAAGTAAATATAAAAAAAAAAATACAAAGAAGTAGGCATGCTTTAATGCTACAACCGTTACATATCTCCCTCCACTAGGCTCACCCTCGCCAACACTGACCTTATCCCATCCCTCCTATATGGTGCATCTAGCCTTACTAACCTGCAATCCTCCCTCAAGACTAAACTCTCCTCTTGCTATAATAAAACAACAAAATTTGCAACTGGCCATAGATCCACTTCTCATTATTGCACTACACCAAATGAATTGGCTTGAGCTGTCCAATTACTTCATCTATATTCAACTTGTCCATGCACACAAACTTATTTTCACCTCCTCTCTCTGTCCCTCTCTTGCCACCACCTTTAAAATGAACCAACCAAATAGACTTTTGAGATATAATTCCCAAAATTGAATTGAACTGCATAAACCTGCCCATCTACCAGGCAAACATCTGATGTTTTTCTCTCTAGCACACCATTATAATTCCCTCCCACCTCTCATCGGCACCACTGGCAGCTGCTCTTCATTCAAAACCTTACTTCACACACACCTATATTCACTATGGCAATGCTCTTGCTCCCACCCCACATAATCTCCATACACTATAGCTAATCTCTATAAGCTAGAATTCACAATAAGCTCCCATAGTTTTGTACCCCTAATAAACTCTAGGAATTAACATAACTCCTAGAATGGTACAATTAAGTAGCCTAGAAATTAACTGCATGAATTAGCATAACTTAAAAATTTAGACTGTTTCTCTTATTGCATTGTGCTAATATGTTAAACTGGTAAAAACTTTGTTTGTAAATATTACTCGTATTGCATTGTACTGATATGTGCACTCTACTAATATGTGTTTTTTCTATTTGTTTAATTTTGTTTCATTTGTGGACATTAGATTTCTCTAATTACTTACCCTTATGTTAAATCTGTAATTTGTAAATTTCTGAAGGTTTTCTCCCCCAGGACTCCATTGAAAATGGGCTCCTCATGACCCAGTGGACTCTCCTGCAAAACAAACTATAAATAAATAAATAAATAATGCTTTGGAAGGCCTTGGCAGGATGTAACCCATATAACTATGGCTACTGCAGCAGTGATCATTTGAACGTCTACTGTTATATTAAGTTCAGCTTACACAGCTGTACTTTCCTCAGTGCTGTAAATGATCTCCCTATTGTTGCAAAAAATTATTTATATATTTTGGATAACTTTAGCTACCCTACATTGACGTAGGGGCAATGGTAGATATGATCAAGATGTTGGGAGAGCTGGGGAAAAAAATGGCTCCAGAGGGTACTCATAGCAGCATAGAGAGAAAGAGAGAGAAAGAGCGAGAGAGAGAGAGAGAGAGAGAGAGAGGAGTTAGAGACAGAGAGCATACCCCAGATAAGTGGAGAAAAAGCAGTCTAGAACCAGTGTACAATAACAAAGGGGACATTCACAACTGTGGGCAATATAAAGTAACATACTCCTGTCGCACTGCATGGAAGTTCTTGAGAGGGTCATTGCTAAAGGAATATGCAGAGTAGTAAAAAGTAAAATGGAAACGTTTCAAAGCCCCTACTAACACAACCAACAAAGACTCGTATGCAGAGGAGTACACAAATGCCCTATATAGCCACTTAAACAAATGCATTGACTCGGATGTACCTGACAAGAACAAAACCAGGTCCTGCAGAAAAAAACACACCACCCTGGTAGACTGTAAGCATAAATTAGTCATATAACAAAGAAATAAACTGATATCTAAGAACAAGAGGGAACTTACTCAACAGAGGAAGAATACCCTCCACAGCTTGAACAAGCAAATCAGATATCTTGTAAAATCCTCTAAGGCTAGTTACAAGACTAAATTAGCACCCCTAGCTAAAGACAATCATAAGTTTTCTTTAGCTACATCCGAAACCTGAAATGTAATGCCCAGCTGTGTACCAAACTTATACTGGATGGTACCACTCACACTGATCCTAAGGAAATTGCCAACCTGCTAGCTGATGGATTTGGCAATAATGTCAACTCCCTGTCCCCACCAACCATACCCCAAAGCATTCCTGACACTAATCCTCTACCGAGGATCTCCAAAGAACAGGTCAAGCAAGCACTCTCCAAGGCCTAAATCATGGACCCTATTGGAGCAGATATCCCAGGTTGCTTAATAAGCAATATAAAACAAGATCTAGTGGAATCACTTGGCACTCACTTTAACCACAGCCTAAGCACTGGCTTTGTTCTGGCAGAGTAGAAAACAGCAACAGTAATCCCCTTGCAGAAAGGGAGTCCTTCAACCAAAACTGCAATCTATCAAGCCATAAGCCTAACCAGCCTTATCTGCAAGGCCATGGAAAGCATCATCCTAGACTTTATTAACAAGGAAATAGGTGACCTTCAAACTCTCAACCCAAACCAGTTTGGTTTTGTCAAGGGTAGATCTTGCTTATTAAACTTGGTAGACTTCTTTGAGAATGTCACCAAAGCCCTGCATGAGGGCAAAGCAGTACACACTATCTGTCTTGATTTAATCAAGTCTTGTGACACAATCCCCCATGCAGGGATCATTAAGAAACTCTCCCAGCTGAGGATTAATCCATACATCACTAGATGGTTGGCTAAATGGCTCACTGGCAGAATGCACACTATCAAAGTTGGGGTGTCCACCTCCACCAGTAGACCAGTTGCCAGTGGGGTACCACAAGGATCTGTTCTAGTCCATCTACTATTTGGAATCTCTTTCCCTGGAGTCAAGTTGAGAGTAGATGGCCTGTGGCTTACCAAGTTTGCAGAAGACTGTAAACTGGGAGTAACTATAGAGTTCCCCAATGATATTAATATATTACAGAAGGGGTTGATGCAGACAAATGATTGGTGCCAAAGTTATGGACTAAAACTAAATGCAAAAAAAGCCTCATTATCCCCTTTGGCAAAGAAGTAGCTCCTAATAATTATGATATAGATAGCACCTCTCTAAACTCAATCCAGTGTTGAGAGACTTGGAAACAAGGTCAATAGCAATCTAAATTTTGATCACCATGTGTCCATGGTGGTGAGGAACACCTTTGACATTGCACATCTCAGAAATAAAGGCTTCACATCCAAGACTAAGGAGGTTATAACTCCACTGAACTTGACCCTTATCAGGCCACTAATTGAGCACAATGCTACCTTCTGTATGTATCTCACCGGACACCTGCAGCAAGGTTTCTAATCAAGGGAATCCAGGGCCTCCAAACCATGACCTATATTAAAAGACTGAAAGCCTTGTCACTATACTTTGTATCATACAGGCTGCTGAGAGGTGACATGTGCCTAGCATACAGAGCAGAGACTGACCCTTCCCTAATGGAAATGCTGCACATCCGCAAATCAAAGGGGCAAGAGTCACTCACTCCAGAGATCTCAACCTAGCCTGTGACATTAACAAAACATGTTGAAGAGGCAGATTTTTCTCCCAGAGATTGACATTATTTTGGAATAAGTTCCTACTTCACATGAAGAAGAGCTCCTCAATGACCCCATTTAAGTGCAACCTTGACAACTGGATGGACGACCTTAAATTCACCCTATGGGTGGTACCTATGTCCCTCATGACAGGGGCAGTTCTAGCTGTTCAAAGAATCACTCTGCTAACAACCACCATCTAACTATAGTCAGTTAGGGTACTACATGGCTAGGCATGTAAAGGCTTTAGGGCCATTAGCCTAGTAACCTCCTATGAACCTATGAACCTATGGAAGAGGAGTAGTTTGGATTCAGATCAGGATGCAGAATAACCAACTTAATGTTTGCAGTGAGACAGATAGTTAAGAAGAAATTAAACATGAGGAAAGCATCCAACTAGGCATTCCTAAACTTGGAGAAAGCATATGACAAGTTCTCAAGAAAGCTGATTTGGGCATTGCTTCGAATTCCCAGGAATATCAGTAGAATTAGTACAGATGTTACACAAGTTAACATATAAACAAATACGACAAAACCAACTAGTAGAAACTCAAAGAAACACTATTAAAATGCAGAAAAAACTTCAAAAACAAAATCATCCCCAAGGGGGGTGCTACAGGAAACAAACACTGGAGACAGGAGATGATTGCTGAGCGATACGTGTATCGCTCTGAAAAAGTTCGTAGTAATAAAACCGAACGAAAGCACTCAGCAATCAGCTCCTGTCTCCAGTGTTTGTTTCCTGTAGCACCCCCCTTGGGGATGATTTTGTTTTTGAAGTTTTTTCTGCATTAACGTATAAACAAGGTATGCACATCTGAATCATTAAGCAATTCAGCAAGTGTAGCTTTGCCTGAAGAGCAGGCAGGAAATATACTCCACTAATCTTGGTATAGGCATTTACCATCTACAGACATGAAGAGGCTTCACACTAAATAACTCACAGAGTGTAGTCTTTAGTCTTGCACTTCATACCTTTATATATACATTCTTTCTTTGTTCCATTGCCCCCCCCCCCTTGTTCAATGGCCCACAGTAACTGTACTATGAAGAAGTCCTTAGAATTGTACACACAGATACACACATACACACACACACACACACACACACACACACACACACACACACACACACACACACACACACACACACACACACACACAAGCATACACATGCAAAAAGACACAGACACACATATGCTCACACTGGTTTCCAAGGAAGAAAGGTAAGATTTCCAAATGGTGCTAGGCTTCTCTTCTGCCTCATTGTAGTAAATAGTCACCAGTGTAGCATATCAGGCTAGAGGCATACTAATTACCATGCACTCTTAGTAATAGGTCAAGCAGTTATAAGTAGAAATTATAGCAAATAAAAAAATAGCTTGGCCAATTGATGTTAATGCCAGCATCTTATCACCAGTTAACCATAATATCTCTTATTTCAATTAGCAAGTAAAAAAAGTCAACCAACAAAAAGCTTTATAAAAGTGAATAGATAAAATGATATACTTAGTAATAAATGAGGAAGATTATGCAGTTAACAGTTAAATATTCAAAAATAATAAATGTATATACTGAAAGATAATATAAACCTTTTGAAAAAAATGGATTCTTAGACTGAACGTATCTAACAACAATAGCTGTTTTTCCTAACTACTTCTGAGTAAGAATAATTACTGAAGCTTAATCTAAATAAACCTGAACTTCCAGGCAAACAGACACAAGTGCTGGAAATGAAATTTTAAAGTTAACAAGTACTGTGTAGCATTCCTCTTAATTGTTATCATTAGCTGGCAGCCATGTTTGGTTTATATATTCTTTTAGGAAATAAAGAAACATATGTTCACATTTATATACTAATAAACCTGTTTACCTGATTTGATCAGCTACTGTATCTCTTTGATGAATCTGCTAAATGCATTTTATTACCCAAGCTTGCTGGCTTTAGAAAGTCTCAAAATCTTGAAACTACATGACAGATTAATTATATTTTTGCATCCTGTACATAATTACTGTAGTTTCCAGCAGTAGGCAAAAAGAGGCACGTTTCAACATCATTTTCAAATCACATATATTTTTTTCTTCTCGTTTTCTTTTTCATTTATTAGGAAAGGTTAGTAATTTTAAACTCATTCATATCACTGAAAAACTGATATATTGCAGTTTAAGTTACATCTTTGTAGCTCATCTGCTGCCGGTTTTATCAGACTTAGTGACACTTACATAGCTGTGACATTCTGATTCAGAAATCTGTGGCACCCCCCCCCCCACACACACACACACATACACACATGCATTTGCACAAATACCTTCATGTATGAGGAGATATTACAGCAATTAACTGATATCTTCTGTTACACGCAGATCTTAGACGTAATTGTAGAATGTAAAAGATATACATTGATACTTTTTCATGCGAGGCTGCAAATGAATGGATTTCTCACTGGGCATACCCACTAAATAGATAGTAGTATTCCCCATATCTCAAAAGTTTTGCATTCTAACAACTATTCATAAGATGATAAACAATCCTTCATGAAGGCCAATAATATCTGACTACAGGTCCCGTACTGAATCACTGTCCATTTATTCAGAAATAAATACGTAAGGGAGTAGGTTGGAAGCAATTTGCGGTTCAGGATGGACAGTGAAACTTAGCTTCTATCTGCAAGTTCTGAAACTTTTGTATGAGATCCCTTCAAATCTTTGAAAATATGACCATCTTGAGTCAGTATTCATTTAAAGGAGTTTCATTCAGATAAGCATGTTCATATTACAGATTTCACCAAATCAAGACAAACTGATAATAATACTATCTAAAGCATTGCTCTTTTATCCTAATTTCAGCAAAGGTGTATGGGAGGATCAGTTGTTGTGACTGTTTTTCATATTAACCTTTTAGATGGCTGTAATTGAAGCTTCCTGATTAGTTGTACTGTCTTGATACTAATTTTCAAATGGCTTTCAGCTGTAACCTTTTAATTGACTGTAATCAAAGCTTCCAAATTGGTTGTGCTTCCTCACTACTAATTGGCATGTGGATTTAGGAATCATTCAAATTTAGCAGCTCTTTCTTCACCACAATTGTGTTTCCAGCTCCTTTGCTTTACACTGGGCTATGTCTAACTTTTTTTCCTGGTTTTCAGGTAATTACAACAAATAGCCCCATTTGTCTATCTTAGACCACAAGCAATAATAGTTTTATTGTGTGTGCCATACTTGGCATCTTTTTACAATTGTAATACTTAAAAGGACTACCATTTAACCATTTTTGCATATTCTTGACTGCTCTTATTACAAAAACTGTTATACATACTTGATCATTTCTTTAAAAAATATATTAAGAGGTGAGGATTGAGTAGGTAGCCTTTGTATTAAAAAATATCAAGTTTGATACAAACAATAAAACTTTTATTGCTTGCGGTTTAAAATGAATGAACAAATGGACAACTGGAATGACCATGTTTTCCCACTAAAAATGTTAAGGACCTAAATTAAAAAAAAAAAAATATATATATATATATATATATATATATATATATATATATATAGAAGCCATCTCAAAACCTTGTTCCTCTTCTCAGCATCATACAGGTTACTGAGAGGATACGTTTGCCATGCAAACAGAGCTTCAACAGACACTTTTCTGACAGACTTATTATACATGTGCATGCCCAGTGGTATCATAAGCATAAACTCAAGGGATCTCAGTGTCTTTTGCAAAATAAATAGAACATGATTGAGGAATTGTTTTTAATCATGGGAGTGCCACTTCTGTGAAACTTTCTTCTACTCCACATAAAGCAAAACATTTCTCTTACTCTATTCAAACATAATTTAGATGAATGAAAGAGTAACCACAAATTCACCCCTGGTTTAACACCCTTGTTCCTCATGGGTAAGAGAAACATGTAAACATCTCAAACTATTCTTGTTTGGCCAATCTATAGGTTATTCATATTATGAAATCTAAGAATAAAATAATACCATGGGAATGTAAGGCTTGGCGTCTTAAGATACTTACAGATTAGTAATCTTAAATCCTACAAATACATGAACCTATGAATCACAGTCATGTTAACTTCATAATGGTGATGATAAAAAGTCATGGTGATCAGCATGAGGGGAAGGCAGGTTGCTTTCATGGAAAACAACAATCTCTACAGCAGTAAAAAAATGCATATTTACAAACAGAAGAATCTGTCAAACAAGCCTGATCCCGTTTTATGAGTACAATATATGTGGCCTTGATAGAAAAAAAGTAATAATAGATGTGGCCTAACTGGATTGCACTAAGGGCTTTGACTCATTTTTCATGGATGTAACTGACAAAAGAACTAGATGGTCAGATGATAGAGCCAGGGCTAAGAAATTGGGCTGTTATGTAGCTGAAAAGTAGACCACAGGGGTGGGTTGAGGGGGTATGTGAGGGATTATGTCATGTGAAAAAGAAAGTAACTAGGGTAAAGTATTGCAGGGGTTAGTCTCAGGTCTTGTCTAACTAATTGTGTTTGTCTCAAACATGTCTGAGGGAATAATTTCAGACATTCCCCAATAACACAAAAATACATGCTGCAGAGGAGTATGGAGCAGAAATTAAGGATGGATTTAAATGGCTAAAAAAAAGTGAATAAAGGTGGCTGCTGAGGTGCAATGTACAAAAATGTAAGGTACTGGAATTGGTCCATGTAAATCCTTGTGTCAAGTATTACCTGGGGAGGGGGAGCTAGAACTGATGACAACTGAAAAAGGAAAAATGTAATTGTTTTTGTAGACTCCATATGAAGTATACCACCAGGGGAGGGAGGGTAGTGATAGAAAGCATCAAGTAGAATGTTGGGGTGTATCCGCAAAAGAGAAACCTCCACAAGCAAAGAAGATATGTTTCCATTATGCCAGTCCCTCATCTGTCCACTCTTTGAATATTGTTTGGAGTTCCAGAAGCATACAGGTTGCATGAAGGAGCCTAGATAAAGCAATGAGAAAAATGCATGGGATGAGGGGTTAGGACAAGTCAAGAGAAGTTGGGCTTTGTCATTTCTTAGAAGAGACTACAGCCAGGGTGACATGGTATAGGCAGTGAAAGTCATATCAGAGAGATGTAATGGTGTCATCATTAGCAAGAAGAGAGAATGGGCACATATAGCATATAAAAGAGATTAACTACTGTTTGGATTTCAAACACCATTTTTTCAAAGATAGAGTTATGGAACCACAGATGAATCACTGAATAGGGTCACAAATATGGAGTCAAAAGAGGCATTCAACAGACCGCTGAGCATGCAGAAAATGGTGAGAGTGGAAAAATGGCTGAAGATGAGGTAGAATGTTAAATTAAATTTACTTAAATGGTAGCTTTCATGCACTTCAGTTCTCCTTCTGCCAGCAAGCAAATGTGATGTGCTGTAACGCAACTTACACAAGTATATAAAATTATGTTAATAACCTTCTATGTTTCCATATTTTTTTAGATATATTTCCACAGTTTTAATGGGAAATATAAGATTTAATTTAAAATTACTAAGATGTAGTCAAACAGGATTTACACAATAATATAAACTCATTCATAATTGCTATTTTTACTTCTAGTTTTAGTAGCAGTAGTTGTAATTATAGCAATCCATGGTTAATTCTGACCAGATATTTTTCAGGTTCACTAAACAAAGCTGATCATTCTAAGTGGGTTGCGGTTATTTCTTTTTATAGCAAAACTCTTGCTGCCCTAATATGATAATGATAATGTTTTATCACAGAGCAGTAATGTTTCTAAAGCTGGTGACATTTTATGTCGAATTGTGACATAATGTAATTAAAGCCAGAATAAACACTACATTTCTTGAACATATAGATTTTTCTCTGACTGAGATTGATGGTCTGTGTACTGTTCAAATATTCATGCTGCTTTGTTTGATTATTATTTTTATTAAATGCCTGATGGATAAATAATTAAAGGCTTACTTTGTTGTGCCAGTACACCTGTTCTGTAATCCACATCAAGATGGAAGATGGGGTAGGTCTTCCTCTTTGCATTTTCTAAGCAAGCTGCAATCCAGAATAGCTAGCAGTAAATTAAACCTTACCAGGTGTGTGAATTAAACTGCTGTCTGCCTGGATTGAAGGACGCCAGGAGATGAATTTCATTTTCATTGAATCTTGAACTTAGATTTAAACTACTAAAAGGTGACTGCACAGGACTGCCTAGAATACTGATCCAGACCATTCAGTTTTTGAAAGCAGCAAATATCAGCTCTCCACTGGCCAAAGCTTGATTGAAAGTGGTATATCTGAAATTACCTTTAATTATTAATTCAGCAGAAAGCAAGTAGTTACTATCACTCAAGAAGTGATCACATTTCTAGATTGCCTTTATTGTTTCATCTGTGCCATGAAAAGAATCAAATACGGGGACAATAAAGAGTTAGATTACGTTACACTGGGTTGAAAACATGATTCGCTTTGTGACTATGTTATGATACAAATGAACTTTCCCTTCCTCATTTCCCAGCTGTTCAATAATTAAGTGATACCTTTCTTTCTATTCATGTATTAGACATTTGCATTAAAACGTGTATACTTTGTCTGTAGTTCTATTTTTAGTTTTGAAATATTGTTTTCTTGACAATGCAGTCTGATATTTCCTCTTTCAGAGCAGTCCTGTGAATTTGGTTTTAAAAAGAAGTTAATTATATGGCTGATTTTTTAAACTGGTGGGAAATGGTTCAATTTCCTGTTTCTGGCAGGAAGCCTAGCAGCATAACACATATGGCTTAGGACTGCAACAAAACAAGTGATGTGTGAAGACTGCCTTTTTAATGCTAAACATTTTGTACTGTTATTATTTGTTTACTTTTAAACTACGTGTGAATGTAACTAAACCTTAGACAATATCAACCTTTCTAAAATGTTAAACTTCAAATATAAAACTATTATATGGATGATCAAAAGTTTCATTCTGCCGTGCAATTTTAAACCTGAAAAGACAAGGCAGTTTTATTTCTTTCTCTAGGAAATCACTCAGTATACCAAGTCTCAATTGACTTCTTTTAGAGGTAGATGCAAATGTTCAGAAGATTAGGTGCAGATGCTCTGAAATGGCCTTAAAATATACTTAACTGTTTTGCACGCCTCACAAGGCAGTCTTTGCTGCAGGTCACTGCACAATTCTATTTTAACAACAAAGAGTGAAAATGTTATTGTAAGCAAATATGATGAATGGTAGACAGTGTTAAGTATGAATAGAGGACTACTAATTAACTGATGGATGAACACGAATGGGGAACAACTGAACAATCAATATTATGATACCGCTGGTAACTAAGTAGCCTGTATGGACCACTATAATACTATGGCACAAGAAATAGGCAGAGGAACAACTGTCCAAGTTGACTGAAATAAAACCTTACTAGCAGGTGGTTATTACATGCCATAAGAAAGTTAAAAAAGAAGTGTAATTTAAAAGAAAATGAACTGTGGTCTTCTGACGCAACAGTCTTATCAGATTCTGTTATTGCACTCATCTACAGAATTTTTTTTAGCACCATTCATTCTGGTTCCTATTTTGTGATAATGCAACTATTTCCAGCCTCATACTCTGTTTTAGTTCACTCAGCACAGTACAGTACTTCATTTTCCTGCAGTGAAGAGAAATAGATTGTAAATACATATCTGTGCTTTATCCCAGGACAAAATGTATAATTTTCGGCCCTGCTTGCCTGACTATAAATCTCCTTAATTGCTCTATTGATTCTTTGAATATTTTTTTCTTCAGCTGGCTAGTTATATTCATATTAGTAGCTGAGGCTAGATTCAAGCTAATGAGTTGAACTGGCATTCCTGGGCAGTCTAGATTTTCTATCTATCTAATCTATCTATCTATCTATCTATCTATCTATCTATCTATCTATCTATCTATCTATCTATCTATTTTGCAATGCCCTACCCACAGTCTATCCTCATGTGCACCACACAATTATGTTAGTGTAGAACTGTGTCCATGAATAAGCTGCATGGGTGTACTCCATAACTGCAATAGAGCTAAAGACCCTGATTTTCACCATGAACTTTACCAAAATTCCATTCCTTCCCTATTGACTGTATACTGGCAAAATTCCAGATATTACTACCTCATCCAGTTCTCAGGGACTTGATCTTGTAACCTAACCTGGGGTGTCTGCATAACATATCTGCTTTCAGAACTTACCACACAGATCTGTTCTTTGAAACTAAGCAACAAAGAAACAACAACAACAACAGAAAAAGAAATATGGAAATCATTCTTGGCCTGCATAATGTTTTCAGAAGTAAGCAATGAAGTCATGAGCAAAAATAAGGAAAACCTGGGTTTCCTGCAAAACATATCTGCTTTTGTCACTAAGCAAACAAGAAACAAAACATAAGGCTAACAGATGACACAGTAAATAATTTATGAGCTGACCTTGTTCAGAAATAATGAGAAGAAAAGTGCTGAATTAGACTGGTGGTCTACATAAAGAAGGCAAAAATGTCAGGTAAGAGAAAGAACGGAATACAGCCCCCATGAAGTAAACAAAAATATTGGAAAATTCAGGATCTAGGGCTTGTGGCCTTGTAGATAAAGTAGAGAAAGGAGGTGATAGTGGATTGATACAGCCTTAAAAAATATGTCAAGTGGGGAGGATAACTCACAGGAAGAGAATGTAACAAAATGTTTCAGATGGAAAAGAATTATATGCATTGTGAGATCTGACTCTGTCAAGAGCAAGCTGTGAGATCCTGAGCTCCAGTGTACAAAAAAAGATTGGGAGGTGAGTAGTATCTTGGACAATGGGATGTTCAACTAATTAATGTAGAAATGTAACTTGAATGAGAAAATTCTGGATGTGCTCTGGGATAAGGCACATTATATCAAGACTGACCAATTGAAAACTATACTAGCCAACAAAGGTAATGCCACGGATTGGCTTTTTATCCCACTGTAAGCCATTTAATGTTTAAGCCACAGAGTGGCTTAAAGTGAGGTGAAATGGTAAGAAAAAATAAAGCACTGGCATGGGATTTTAGTTGAATGAATTGTGTAAATCTGGAAGACACGGTCAGACATGAGTTATATTTCTAGAGACCACCTGAAAGATTAAACAAACTTTGGGAATAGGTCAAGGAGTTGGTCCTCAGGGCTATTCATAAGAGTGCGAGAAAAGCATAAAAAGGAAATATATATAAACCCTACTGTAGATACACAGGGATGTGAGGATAATGACTGGGTCAAAAGATAGGGCACACAAGAAGTAGACATAAGGGCATATGGAGGTGAATCATAACAGAAAAGGGATGTCATAAGAAAGACAACAAAAAAGGTATCTGCAAAGGTACACATATAAAGGAAGTTGGCAGAATTAGTCAAAAAGGAATGCAGAGCTTTTTTATGTGTATACAGAAAACAGAAAGAATGTACAGAAATTACAAGACTGAGAAATAATAGGGAGGGAATACTGACAGAAAAAAGCAGCTGCACTGAAGGAATAATCTGGATCAGTCTTCATAAAGAAAAGGAATGGAAGGTTCCATTCTAGTAAGGATGTAGGATGGTGTGAGGAAAGCAGTGTACTGTCAAGACAGCAAGGGGGAGGACCAGAGCCCTGAGTAGCATCCTGCCTTCGCCCAGACTGATATCATAGTATAAGGACAAAATTATTGACTTCAATAATTGTCATTCAAAGGGGATCCAGTATCTGTTTGCCTGGGAAGACATGATCAACAAACCACGATGCTTTGCCAGAGATGGTCTGCACCTGTCACCACTGGGATTCAGATTACTGGCTAAAGCTCTTGCCACCCCTATAGTGCCTTTTTAGGCAAGGTTCAAAGAACAAAACTACCACCGTAACAGATACAAGCATGCAAAATCTGAAGGTAATGCTACTCAATGCTAGAAGTCTAAACCTCAAAATGCACTCTCTCTCGAGGCACTCCTAAAAATGGAGAACATCGATATCTGTGCAGTAACTGAGACTTGGTTCAAGGCTCCAGAGAGCACCCCTGCAATACCAGGCTACAACTCTTACCACACTTTTTGGCCACAAAACCAAGACCGAAACACTAAAGGTGGAGGAGTGTCCATATTCACCAAGGATATTCACACCTCCAGGCTAGTTGCCCAACACAATACATCTGAAATTCTCCAGGTGCAACTAACACTAGGTAAGACTGCAATCCAAATTGTATCTTGCTACAGATCCCCCACCATGCCCCAAGATTCTCACTATACCTTTCTAAACATACTGGAAAATATTAAGATAAAACCAAACACCCTAATACTGGGTGATTTCAACTACCCTGCCATTAACTGGGAAAAATACTCGGGTACCAACTCCTTTTTCCCAACAGTTCTTGGAATTCCTAAATTCCAATGCCCTGGATCAACTAATCCATTGTCCCACCAGGGCCTCCAATATCCTAGACCTGGTCATTACCAACATGGGAGATAGATGCTCCACACCAGTGGTCACCCCCTCATTGGTCAGGTCTGACCATAAGCAAATCACCCTTGACATCCACATCCCATCCCCACCCCCCTGTAAGGAAACCTCCTTAAAAAAATTCTCCAAAGCCAACTTCATGCTACTGAAGTCAGAAGTGACAAACGTCATGACACCCATGCAGATGGGATCTGAAAGTTCGACTGCAGAATCCTACACTAAGGCACTTTACGAGCACACCCACTCATGCATGAATCATGCCATCCCAAATAGAACCAAGATGCTCACCTCCAAAAAAGGGAAGCAAATCTGGTGGTCTCCTGCTATAAACAAACTATACAACAGAAGGAAGAAACTGTTGCAGAAAAGAGGAAAATCCCAGGATGCAAAAAAAACTCCCTCACCAGCCTCTATAAGAAGCTGAGATCCCTCGTAAAATCCTCAAAAGCTAGTTACAAAAATAAAATTGCCAAAGATTCAAAAGACAACCACAAGGCATTCTATAGTTATGTCAAGAATCAAAATGACAATGCTCAGATCTGCTCTGAGCTTCAACAGAATGGCATTAAATATACTGATCCCAAGGATATTGCCAATATCCTGGAAGATCAATTTAGTGCCAACTTCACCCCCCTCTCACCCCCTAAAGGGGCCATCTCAATACCAAAAGATTGCCAAATTCCAGTAATCACGGCCACACAGGTAGAAACCGCACTCTCCAAAGCTAAGAATGCAGCATCCATGGGACCAGATGACATCCCAGGCTGTGTACTACATGAACTACAAAATGAACTGGCACCTCACCTAAGTGTCATGTTTAATCATAGCCTCACCTCAGGCTTCATGCCCCACTGAGTGGTGCACAGCTACAGTTATCCCACTCCACAAGGGGGGATCCACCTTGGATCCCGGGAACTACTGTCCCATCAGTCTGATGAGCCTGATCTACAAGGGCATGGAACGCATTATCATGGAACTTATCAACAAAGACATTGGCAACCTTCACACACTGGACCCCACCCAGTTTAGGTTTGTGAAGGGCCGATCTTGTCTCCTGAACCAGATTGACTTCTTCAAATCAGTCTCCAGAGCTGTTGACGAGGGTAAGGTGGTCCACACAGCCTGTCTGGACCTCGCCAAGCCATTAACACCATCCCCCACTCTGGAATCATAGATAAACTTACTAAGCTGGGCATAAATCCCTACGTCACTCGATGGGTTGCCAATTGGCTTACTGACAGAACCCAGACTGTAAAAGTAGCCGACTCCAAATCCAGCTCCAGACAAGTGACAAGTGGAGTACCTCAGGATTCAGTCCTGGGACCACTCTTGTTTGGCATCTACTTCTCTGAAGTACAGGCCAACACTAAGGGACTCTGGCTAACAAAATTTGCAGATGACTGCAAACTGGGAGCCATTATTGAATCCCCAAATTATGTGGATATTCTACAAAAGGGCCTTACAGAAACAGATGCCTGGTGCCAGAGCCATGGGCTCAAGCTTAATACCAATAAATGTATAGTTATCCCCTTTGGAAAAAAACATGTACCCATGAATTACCACATAGGTGGCAGTACACTAAACATCAAAAGTGTGATGAAAGACTTAGGGACACAGATGGACAGTGGTCTCACTTTCAATAACCACATTACCTCAACAGTCAGGAAATCCTTCTATGTGGCACACCTCATCACTAAGGGCTTTAAATCCAGAAAAAAGGAGGTCATTGTCCCACTGTAATCATCCCTCATTGCACCCATTATAGAGTATAATGCCCCATTTGCCATGAGACCTCACAAGACATCTGCAACAGCTGGAAAGGCCACAGAAATACCTCACTAAAAGAATCACAGGCCTAAAGCAGATGCCATATGCTGACCATCTAAAAAAACTCCAGCTATACTCAGTGGCATATCGTCTACTCAGAGGCAATATCTGCTTAACATACAAAGCCATGTCAAACCCTGAGCTGTTGGACATGCTCCACTTAAAGAAATCCCAATCGCTCAGAGCAACATGCTCCAGGGATCTAAACGTTGTCATCACAATGAACAAAACATACTGGAGGGATAGGTTCCTGACCCAGAGACTCCTCATACTCTGGAATAGATTGTCCATACATGTCAAGCAGAGCGCCTCCTTGGCTCTCTTCAAAAGGAACCTTGATGATTAGATGGGTGATAGGAAATTCACCCCGGGGATCATGTCAGTCACTTTGCTAGACCGGGGTCCAGAGAAGTAAATATTTATGGGAAGAAATATCCAGAGAATTGTTATGGCTAGGCTTGTATAGGCCCTAAAGCCAATAGCCTAGTACCAACCTATGAATCTATGAACCTATGAGAAGGAAATGGTTGGCTGAAAGGAGGATAACACAGTAGCAAGAAGGAATGTGTCATCTAATTTCATTATTCTGGCCAGTGTGTTGAAAAGAGACAGACTCTCAAAAGATCACAGGGTAGACACTGTTACCCTATTAGAGGTGGCGTGGCTGAGTCCATAGAATTATAAGCCTTTTAGTCTAACATAAGTTATGGTTACAGAGAAAAGTCAATGGGAAAGGCAAATTGCTTTCCTAGAAAAAAACAATCTTTAACATAAGAACCTCATAGTCTTAAGGCTAGAATGAGCTATCTGGAAAAATCTGTTGAAGTATATAACTTTTACTAAATGTTTGCACAAAAGAAAATTATTATTTTCATAGTATATATGACTCTTGTGAAATTAACCACCTTTATTGGGACTAAGCTGTAGGCAGGAATTTGCAAGGTGAAACATTCTGATAATAGCCATTTATTAAGCAAGTAGGCACACAATCAATTTTCAGGGATAACATTGAAGCAATGGCTGCTTAAGTGAATTGTTCAAAGTCACATAGCAGGCAAATAAAGGCTGAGGGACTCAAATCCTGTACCACAGGAACTACATTTCACAGTCTTACCTATCTGTTCTAATGTGTTTTGACACTTCAAGGTAATAAAACCTCTGAGGAAAAACATAATTAATAAGTTAACAAGTCTGAAAATGTTATCAAATGATACCTGGAAGCAAACAATACCAGGCCTTTATAATCAAGAAATTGCTGAAGAGAATATGATTTTGTGAGTAGTGTTTTGTAATTATTTAATATTACATACAGCTAATTGGTTGAACCTTCATGAGATATCTGACTGACATTTTCATAGGTTCATACTAGGATATCTGCCCTAGGGCATTTATAAGCCTAGTCAGAGTGTGTTTGGCTTTCGCCACCCATTTTAAATTAATTTTGCTATGCCCTTTTTCGAGGTTAGTATACTGTGCCTCTGTCTAACAGTGACACAGAAGTGATACCCGGGGTAAACCTATGATCCCCCATCCACTCATCAAGATTCCTCTTGAAGAGAGTCAATGAGGGACTCTGCCTAACCTGGACTGGGATTTTATTCCAGAGTGAAGGGGGAGCCTCTGGGTTATGAATCTGTCCCTCCAGCATGTCCTATTTATTTCAGTGCTGAGGTTCAAGTCTCTCGATCGCGTAGCTCAATGGGATTTGGATTTTCTGAGGTGCAGCATGTCCATTAATTCCGGGTTGGACATGGCTTTATACATCAGGCACAGATCCCCTCTGAGCAGGTGTTATGCCACTGAGTAGAGCTGGAGTTTCTTTAACCAGGCAGCATATGGCATCTGTTTGAGCCCTTTGATCCTCTTGGTGAGGTACTTTTGGGGTCTTTCCAGTTGCTGCAGGTGTCTGGTAAGGTACATCCCAAAAGGGGCATTGTACTCAATTATGGGCCTGATGAGGGATGAGGAAAGAGGCACGATGACCTCCCCTGATCTAGATGTGAATCCCTTCATGATTAGGTGGGCTATATAAAATGTTTTTCTAACCACTTTGGCCACGTGGTTGTCAAATGAGAGACTGCTATCAACTTTGGTCCCCAGGTCCCTAATTACTTCTTCCATACTTAATGGATTACCACTTATGTGGTAATTTGTGGGCACTTTGTTTTTGCCAAAGGGGATGACTATACACTTTTTGGTGTTTAGCTTGAGGCCATGGCTCTGGCACCAGCTGTCTGTTTCTATGAGGCCCTTTTGGAGGATGCTTGTGTTGGCTGGAGAGTCGATTATGGCGCCCAGTTTGCAGTCATCTGTGAACATGGTCAGCCACAGTCCTTCTGTGTTGGCCTGTACCACTGAGAAATATATACCGAACAAGAGAGGTCCCAGGACTGAGCCTTGTGGGATGCCACTTGTAACTGGTTTGGAGTCTGACATGGCTCCAGCAATTCTAACCATGTGGGTTCTGTCCTTGAGCCAGTTTGCAACCCATCTAGTGACATAGGGGTTTATATTTAAGCTGGTGAGCTTATCTATAATGCCCAAGTGGGGTATTGTATCGAAGGCTTTTGCGAGGTCCAGGTAGGCTGTGTGGACCACCTTCCCCTCGTCAATGGCCTTGGTGACTGTTTCAAAGAAATTGACCAGGTTTAAGAGGCAGGATCTGCCCTTAACAAAGCTGAACTGGGTAGGATCCAGTGTCTGTAGGTCTCCAATATCTTTATTTATAAGGTCCATGATGATCCTTTCCATAGCTTTGCAGACCAAGCTAGTCAGGCTTATGGGGCAATAGTTTCCAGGATCCGTTGAGGCACCACCTTTGTGGAGAGGGACCACCGTTGGGTACATATCCTGTAGTAAGGCTGAGATTGAACAGTAGTTTTATGTTTGGGTTTAGCTCTTCTTGGAGTTCATGTAGGATGCAGCCCGGGGCACTGTCTGGTCCCATTGATGCTGTGTTTTTTTATTTGGAGAGGGCGGCTCTTACCTGAGCATCTGAGATGTCAGGGGGGCAGCACTCTGCTGGGATAGATATTTGCCCTTTTGGTGGGGGGGGGGGTTTGTGCTGAACCTGTCAGCTAGGATGTTGGCAATGTCTGTGGGTTTGGTGTATTTTTTGTCATTTTGGACTAATTCTGAGCATATCTGGGAATTCCCACCCAGGTTCCTAACATAACTAAAGAAAGCCTTGTGATTATCCTTAGTGTCCTGTGCAATTTTTCTCTCAAAGCTGGCCTTAGACGATTTTATGAGTGCCCGTAGTTTTTTGCTAATACTGATCAGAGATGCCTTCCCTTTTTGGGATTTTGCTCTATCATGTAGTAGCTTCCTCCTTCTATTGTATAGTTTGTTTATGGCTGGGGTCCACCAGACAGGATGTCTGCCTTTGGAGGATTGGGTCTTGGTTTTATTTGGGATTGCATGATCCATGCATTCCTGAAGGTGTTCATAGAATGTGTTTATAAAGGATTCTGCGGTCTGGGCCATATTTTCCACAGGCCCGGGGGCTTTGAAGGATTCCACTTCGGTTTTGAGGAGTGTGAAATTTGCTTTAGAGAAGTTTCTCACTGTGGTTTTCTGGGCAGGGGGTGGGGTCAGGATGTGAATATCCAGTGAGATTAGTTTATGGTCTGATCTTACCAGTGAAGGATACACTTCTGGTCTGGAGCATAGAGTCCCCATGTTGGTGATGATCACGTCCAGTATGTTTTCCCCTCTTGTGGGAGTGGTAACAAGTTGTTCCATAGCATTTGAGTTTATAAATTCTAGGAACCTTTGGGCTAGGGTGTTGGCGCTAGAGTAATGCTCCCAGTCTATGTTTGGGTAGTTGAAGTCACCCAATATAATGGTGTTTGGAGAGACCTTCATATTTTCCAGTGTTCTCAGGAAGGCTGAGTGGAGTTCCTGGGTTTGGGAGGGTGGTCTGTAGCAGGCCATAAACTGGAAGGCAGTTTTACCCACTGTTAGTTACACATGGATAGTCTCTGATGCTTTGTGCTGTGCCACCAACCTGGAGGTGTGGGTATCTTTGACGAATATTGATACTCCTCCTTTTGTGGTTCGGTCCAAGTTTTGGGGCTGAAAAGCATGGTATGAGGTATAACCTGGTAGTGCTGGGGTGCTCTCGGGAGCCTTGAACCAGGTTTCTGTTACTGCACAGATATTGATGTTCTCCATGCTAAGGAGAGTTTCGAGTGCATGCATCTTGAGGTTTAGACTTCTGGCATTGAGTAGCACTACTCTTAGTTTCTTGTCCCTTGTGATACCTATGGAGGTGGGTTTGATTTTTGAGCCTTGCCTAAAAAAGGCACTATGGGGGTAGCAAGAGCCTTTGCCAATATCCGATAGCCCAGGGGGTGATAGGAGCAAGCCGTCCCTAGCGAAGCATCGTGGCTTGTCTAGCATGTCATCCCAGGCTGACAGGCAGTGGATCCCCTTTGAATGACACCAATACTTAAGCCAATTGTTGAAATTGATCATCTTGTCTTCATATTGTGGCATTATTCTTGGTGAGGGTAAGATGCTACTCAAGGTCAGGGTCATACCGGCCTGGGCTACATGCTCAGAGAGCTCCTCTATGTCTCTTTTCATGTAGTCCAGGGAGGTACATCTCAGGTCATTCACACCAGCATGGACAATGACTGAGTCATATTTGTACTTGCCTTGGAGTGACCTGAGTGCTTGTGTTATGTGGTGGATCCTAGCACCCAACAGGCAGCTCACCGTGACCTTCTCCTTGCTCAGCCTGGTGAGCGGGACGTCAGTGTGCCTGACGATAGATTCACCTATTACAAGTGTATCAGGTGTGTTGTTTTTATTAATGATATTTAAAAATCTACCATATTCTTAAAGTGGACACATTAAAACTTTTGAAATTGTAAAAGACTAGGTTGACTATAATGAATGCTATTTTATATTATATGAACACAATTTCTTTTTAAGGTTTATGGATTGAAAGGCAAGTACTAAGCTAATTGCCCTAGCTGGCCATTTTAAGCATAGCCAGTTCCCTTTTTGGTGCATGAATTAACCTTCCCCATTTAGTATTAGATTGTCAGTACCCATCCCATGGTCAATAACTATATATTACCCTGAGTGAGAATAACTAGAATCATGCCATAGATAATCTCAGGGCATCCATGCATGGGATAAAGTATTTAGGTGCTACTTCTGTCCTTTATTAGTACAGTGGCAGTCATGGGACAAATTTCCTTTTTCCCATCCATAGATCCAGGTTGCACTTGAATAGGAGCTTTGTTTTTATGAGGCTGGGGACTGTGTTCAAGAGTAGTGGTATCAGGTTCAAGGTATATCTGCCCTTCTAAACTGTTCTGCTGTCATTATAGAAGAAGTTTAAATCTCTAGACCAACAAGTTCTTATCCCATTTTTCTTGCTGATGTGCAGTAGATCCATTAGTACTGGATCAGAGGAAGCCTTGTAAGCTTTATGACACACATCACCTCTTTGCAGTCTTGTAGGATACTGTGTATAGTGACAGGTTCTGGTTCCCTTGTGTATTTTTACATTCAGCAAACAGTTTTTTTTTTTTTTTTTTTTTACTGTGAATTCTTTTTGGCTGCATTTTGCAATCTTACAACTGTCTTGGTTCACTGGAGTAGTTTGGTAGTGGTCTTAGCTTTATGTAACTTCAGGTATTTAAGCAGGCTTCCCCTCTTTACTGGATTATTTCATCCATTAATATTAGTAGATAAACATTTAAAGTCAGATGCTTGTAAGAGAACATATTGCTAAAAAATACTTTTATGTAAAGAACAATTATATACTTAAGAGATAATGATTAAGAATATTCAGTTGTGGAAAAAATATTTAAAGCAATTAGAATGTTATCTAACGATATAACCTTACAACATTCTGCAATGGAATAACATATTCCTAGTTTGTTGATAAAATTAAAAAAAAAAAAACTACATCCCAACCTTCTCATTAGACTAACTACACTTATCTCATGCTTCTGGTTCATGCATGTATGTTCCCTATCTTGATATGAATCATTTTAAGAAGGCCCTTATATATGTTATTAAGAAAGAGAGAAAAGGTTACTTAGGTCCCATTTCACTTTAAATAAACTAGATTAGTTATCACTCTTCCGATCTTCTCTTATAACCACTTCTTGGTCCTCAGACTACAATAAGAAGGTTATCAGATGTTAATTTCACATTTGTTATTATAAAGGTCAAGAACTTGCATATTATTATTTATTTTATTTACCATGTATACAATTAATTTTACAATAATCTACCATCTATATACATGTCTATTTGTCCCAATATCCTTTTTTCCTGCTTATACTCCCCGGGATTCATGAAGCTCGACGCAAGGCTGGCGTTAGGCTTGCACCGACCGTGCGGCGGGAAGATGGCGCAGTAGCACCAAATGCATAGTAATGAAGGTGCGCTGCCGACACAGCCACATGCACAGGAAAGGAGCGCAAGTGCATAGGGCGTGTCGAAGTGCCGCAAGGAGGCATGGAAATGGCAGCTGTCGATGTGCAACCTAAAATGCTTGCATATAACAAGTTGCAAGATAGTAGCCACGTCAGTGTCCCTGGATACTGAAACGTATGCAAAGCATACAAGAAAGTACCTGCGGACACAAAGTGACGAAGCAAACACAAATGCACGGTAGGGAATAACGGGTCCCTATCCCGTGAACAAATGACATGGAAGACTGTGTGGCCATAGTCCAACACAGTGTAGATAGCCATACCAAGTGGAAGTGAAACGCATCATATGTTAGCGATCCTCCAGCCAAATGGTGAGGGTCACCAGCTGACCCATAATGTGAGGGAGGGTGCACAGCTGGGCAGATGTGTCCATAACAAAATACATGAGAAATGTAGATATCTAGCGACCGTATGTCCAAATTATATCCCACAAGGCATGTAATAGTCACATACAAAAGGTATATCCGTATGTCACATACCAAATGTGATAGGAAATAGAATAATCATGTAAACAAAACAGAAGGAGCATACAAACAGCCACAACAATAAGGACACATGTAGGCTGAAAGGAATAGTATTATCCGTAACATCGACTAGGATTACCACCTGTCCCACCTTGCGAGTGACAGTCCCTCTTTTGGCAGTTGTGTCCTGACAAAAACATGTAACAATGGCAAATGTCCTGAGATTATAGGACAAAATTATTCCCTATACGTTATGTAATAGTTGCATTAAACAGGTTTCCTGTATCTAAATTACATAAATGTTATAAGAAACAGAATAAGCAACTGAACTGCAACAAGAATAAGCTGTTATATAGGCAAGAAGTCTAAGTTCTATCCTGTGTACTGACCGTGGGTATGTGTCGGCCTGTAAAATGTGATGTGTGTACCAAAAATGTCCCACTTTGGCCAATTGAAAAGGTGGCAACCCTACCGTCGACTGCGGGGAGGCATTGTCCACTACAGTCGGACATGTGGATGGAATATATCCCATCCTGGACATAGGAAAAGGTGGCATCCTACCAATGAGTACAGCAGGCCGCCAAACTCCAGAAGTCAGCGGTACAAGCCGAACTTGTCAGGAAGTGTAACAGTCGAACGGGTAGTACCCGGGTATACCACACATGTAATGAAAGTGAAGTATGGGAGTGTACCTATGTGCGTGAGGTATAGCATGTGGAAAGCAAACATGGCAGGGTAGTTCACACAACCATACAGGTACCAGACACATGTAGGGTATTCAATGTGTTACTCTGGCCATGTCATGGGTCAACAATCAAAGCACAGATGTATGGGGTGGGAGGAATCTGTGTGTGTGGGGTGGATGGGTAATGGTACAATCCTCCAAGGCGATACTGTGTCGTATGCAGAATAGGTGAACTGAAGGTGTATGAGGGAGCAGCGGGTGAAGCTGAAAGAAACACAAACACATGTATAAACAGCTGTAATACAAGCAGACAGGCCATACTGTTGAACACACTCCCACAAACAGAGGAATATTGAAATGTGCGATACAAATGTATAGATATGCCACCGGCACATACCCACAGATTGGCCCTGATGAAACTGGCCATAACAAATGCAACACAGCTGGATGGAACTGGCCATAGCAAATGCAACACACCTGGATGCATAATGGACTACCCAGCATCCCCTCCACATCACACAACCCGCTCCAGTACCTGAACGTCCACCACTTCTCCCCCTCCTCCCCCCCAAAAGGAGAGATATCTATACCAAGCGATTGCAGCCCCCCAAACATCTCCAACGCCCAAGTGAGAACTGCTCTCTCCAAAGCAAAAAACACAGCATCCATGGGACCTGATGGTGTCCCCGGCTGTGTGCTTCACGAACTCAACGAGGAATTAAACCCACAGCTAGGACAGCTGTTTAATCATAGTCTTACCTCTGGATACGTACCCAGGAAGTGGCGCACTGCAACTGTGGTCCCACTTCACAAAGGCGGTGCCTCCACCGACCCTGGAAATTACCGGCCCATTAGCTTGACAAGCCTTATCTGCAAAGCCATGGAGAGGATCATAATGGACCTCATAAATAAAGACATAGGGAATTTGCAGACTTTGGATCCATCCCAGTTTGGCTTTGTCAAAGGCAGATCATGCCTTCTACACTTGGTTGACTTTTTCGAAACAGTCACCAAAGCCATTGATGAGCGTAAGGCAGTCCATACAGCCTACCTCGATCTGGCGAAGGCCTTCGATACAATACCCCACTCGGGTATCATTGAAAAACTCATCAGCTTAAATGTTAACCCATACATCACAAGATGGGTTGCAAACTGGCTGAGTGACAGAACCCACAGGGTCAGAGTTGCTGGCGCCATGTCAGACTCAAAGCCTGTCACAAGTGGTGTACCACAGGGCTCAGTCCTGGGCCCACTCTTGTTTGGCATCTACTTTTCCAAGTACAAGCAAACACAGGAGGGTTATGGCTGACAAAGTTTGCAGATGACTGCAAACTGGGCACCATAGTAGAAAACACATCTGACACAGATATCCTTCAGAAGGGTCTCACAGAAACGGATAACTGGTGCCAGAGCCATGGCCTAAAGTTAAATGCCAAAAAATGCATAGTCATACCCTTCGGGAAAAACAGGGTTACCCCTAGCTACCAAATAGGTGGCAATCCACTGAGCACAGAAGAAGTTATCAGGGACCTGGGGACCCAGGTTGATAGTAGTCTGTCATTCGACACCCATTTAGCTAAAGTAGTTAGGAAGACCTTCTACATTGCCCACCTTATCATGAAGGGATTCTCATCTAGATCAAGGGAGGTCATAGTCTCCCTATACTCATCACTCATCAGACCAATGATTGAGTACAATGCCCCATTCGGAATGTATCTGATCCGACACTTGCAGCAGCTGGAGAGGCCACAAAAGTTCCTCACCAAAAGGATAAAGGGTCTCAAACATCTGTCCTATGCTGCCCGACTGAAAGAACTCCAGCTCTATTCAGTCGCTTACTGCTTGCTCAGAGGTGACCTTTGCCTAACATACAAGGCCATGTCAAACCCAGATTTGATGAATATGCTTCACCTCAAAAAATCTAGATCCGTCAGAGCCACAAGGGTGGGAGACTTAAACCTCGACACAGCTATTAATAGGATGTGCTGGAGGGATAGATTCATCACCCAAAGACTCCCTATGCTGTGGAATAAAATCCCGGTATATGTGAGGCAGAGCACCTCGCTGGCCTTGTTCAAGAGAAATCTTGACCAATGGATGGGAGATCGCAGATGTACCCCAGGGATTGCCTCAGTGTCACTGCTCAACAGAGGCACAGCAAAATAATGGGTATAGTTCCCCATACTAAAGGGGTGGCGTAAGCCACAAAACTATGGGCTAGGCTTGTAAATGCCCTCGGGCAGATAGCCTAGTATGAACCTATGAACCTATGAACCTATAAATCTAGCCGTACGTGGCCTACTGGTTTGGTGCAGCCACAGCTACACATAGTGACCACTACGCATATGTAGTAGGTAGTGTCAGCCTAGGCGGTTGCAGGATTGCACTCGACCTCAGCACATTTTCGTAACTCCAAAACGATGTTCGGTATTCCTCGTGTTGTGGATCGGTACAATGTTTGGATATCCCTCATGGGATACGTAACCTGTGTAAACATTAGAATGGAAGACACGAAGTCCAGTCCTGTAGATATCTGGACAGACGTTGGAATGTGCATTAGAGGTGCACAACACTGTCCAGACATAAGTGGTCATGCATAACCTACTACCCAGGATCAAACACTTGCCCGTGACGCCCGTGTCCTGGCACGAATAAGCGGAAATATATTGCACACATTCACATAGTGGCAAATGGTATAAGGGTGATGAAGGCACTGACGTAAACAGGATAACCCTGATCTACTGTGTGAGGGACACTTAATGTGTGTGTAGTTGTGACCGGCCATACCTGTCAACCTCTGAGAGCAAGATATCTGGACAAAGCCGTGAATAAAAGTATACCTGTCAACCTCTGAGAGCAAGATATCTGGACAAAGCCATGAATAAAAGTATACCTGTCAACCTCTGAGATCAAGATATCTGGACAAAGCCGTGAATAAAAGTGGGACAAAGGCCCAAAAGTATGGACAATTTGTAAAGATTGCTCTTAGAAATTTAGAAAGTTGATAGAATAACAGTTTGTACATTGGCATTAATTTCCTGAAGAATATGAAGTCTGAAACTCAACTGTCTGTCATTATGTTCTGACTTCAGTCTTTAATGACTAGCTACTGATGTGCCAGAAAACAGCAGTGTATTACAGAGGTCTGTACATATTTACTGTAACAAACCTTCACATTTGTTTACTGTACTACTGCATACCTGTAGTTAATTCATGTCCAAAATAATAATCCCCATACGAATGCATACAGGAAATAGTCAAATGTGAATGGGAACACCCCTCACCGTAGATTATGTATTGTAACCACCCCCATCCATATTATGTATTGCCAACAAAAAAAGCTGCCAGCAGGTGCTGAAAGACCTGTGTCTGTAAATACAGTTAAACCTCTATAAAATGGACACATTCTGTCCATGTGCTTTGTCTGACATTTGAACTCGGTCAGGGCATTTCCGTTCACCAGGCAGACAAGCGTAAACCCAGATCACCACATGAACACCCTGCCAGTCAAAAAATTTTATGTGCCAGGACTATAAGCCTTGGAGTTCTGCATATCCTTGGAGTGATTAAATATGCAGCTTGGGTCCAGAGCAGTAGGGAATAGGGAATGTGTAATATGTAGTACCGTATTTTTCCCAGCAGGAGAATGGATGCCTGTGTTGTAAGTGAAGCGGTGAGGCGTATGTTAATGAAGCTATGTACTATGGGTATGCATATAAATGAGTCAGAACACCAATAGTATAGTGGTTACAGCATCCAGTCCCGGGTCAACTACGACTACAGCACATATGAGTTAATGAATGCATGTGTGCTGTAAAGATATTTAAATATGTAAAGGTGAACGTGTGTTTTGCATATGTCCATTAACCGGATTACAGATATTGTACTGGTACTGTCACAATAAAGAAAGCCCACGTAAGCACAAATACTTAGTAAACATATGTAACCCACAATAAGGATATGCAAGTGCGCATGCGCGTGTGTAATCTGCTCACAGCATAGCAAATGAATGCTGTTTTCTTCACGTTTATTTATATATCTATATATGGATATATATATATATATATATATATATATATATATATATATATATATATATATATATATATATATTTGTGTATAGATATATATCCACAGACTTAAACTAAATAAATATATGAAATAAAGACTGTGCAGACATATATATATATATATATATATATATATATATATATATATATATATATATATATATATATATACACACACACACACACACAATTACATTAATCGATATATACATAACAAGCATATAAACATTTGTCCTTATAGATATAACACATGTACATAAATAGGTCACATCATAGCTATTATGGATAGACATACAGACATGCAAGAAAGGTAAATACACTGCTGCTTTCAAAACCATTGCCCGGAAAGTACTAGTGTGCCAAATCTGCAAGTTCTACTCTTTAAACATGGATATAGGTGTCCTTTACAGGACTCCAAAAAGTGTTTTTTACAGGCAGCGGCCAGTAATAATCAAAGCTAAGGACGTCACATCCACAGCTACAATATAGCTGTACATGCAACAGTAGCTTGTGCAAGGGTAATAACACATGGGTTGGCAGAATGTATGACATATGTCCTGATACGCGGAGAGTGGATAGTGCTTAGAAGTATCTTCATACTTTATTATCACTCACATTAAATATGTCTTATGACTACTGTGGAGGGGTGTCAGGTATGGGAATCATGGGTATGCAATTTTGGGCCTAGGTTCACAGGTGTTGGTTGGCACAGATTTATTAGGAGTGATTAATATTCCTATGTGGGTATAGCACACGCCTATACCTTCCAAAAATGAAGAACCCATCTACTGGATATTGTGTAAACCATTGGGGGAAGACATAGGGACTTATATCAGTGTCATATAAGTGATTATCATGGACGTACATGCGTACGGATAAGATGGTAACCATACCTCTCAACCTTTCAGAATAAGACTTCTGGACAAAGGCATATTTAAATAAGTACAAATAGGGACTATGTTAAATATTCCTCTGAAAAAGTTAGAACGTTGATAGAATAATGGATAATTCATTAGTATGAATGTTTTGAGGGTTATTAGTTATAAACTACTAATGTCTGTCATTATTATGTAACCTCACAGTCCTTAATGACCTGCCACTAATTTACCAGAAAGGCACAACATTATGGAAAAAGGAACAACATTATAAGTCTAAGTTCGGGACATTTACCCAAAATGTGTACAGTTGAGAGGTATGAAAATAACCCTGTCCTAAATAAATGTACAGAAATAGTGATATCAGGTGGACAGGTGTGAAGAAAGACAGGATGACAAATGACAAAACATGTATAAGTCAAAAGCATTTACCGCGATAAATATGAATGAATACTTATGCCCTGTGATAGTCAATGTTGAAGGTTAATAGTGTCCCTCAGTGTGTTATGCAGTGTCCCCGATACAGTGTTCAGTCTCCCACACTCGCATGTGAGTTCTGCCATTGACGGAAAGCAGAAATACCGGCGAACACATAAGGTAGATGATAGCATAATATGTTTTGATTAGCACCTGTTGGCTTTTGTGAGGAACACAACACTCTTGGCGGGTGTGTCCTGCAAAAGGAATGTAATGGCATCTGGCCTGTGATTTCTTTTTGTGTGTGGTGGTGTAATAAAATGATATATCTTGTATCAGAAACAGATACATGTTATAGGAAACAGTAATATCGACTATACTACTACAAGAAAAATCTGAAGGTATGAAAAGCGCTGAAGTAGTCAGTTTAGTATTGACCGCAGGTATGTGTTGACATGTCAAATGTCACAGCTGTATATATAGTACCTATAGGGCTGTCACCATTACAAATGATGAAAGTGGGAGCTGCTTTGTAGAAAAGTCAGATGTAGCAGGTCAAAACATACCTACAGCCATGCATACTCCACAAATAGACATATTAGCACACAGCAAAGCTTAGGCCAGGAGTCATGGAGCCTTGGCCGGCGTGTACGAGTAGAGGAAGAGTAGAGCAAGGCAAGATGTCTGCCGAGCTATTCAGCAATATCCTGTAGGGGCGTGTAAGACAGCCCCTAAAACGAACGTTGCACGGACAATGTTAGGATATGCAAATAACTCCATTTGTAGGTGAAAGCTATGTAAATGATGTAAATCTGCGATACATGAAACAGTAAGCTGTCCGTGCAAGAGTAGAGTTATGTGCAGAAATGTACTCGGATATTAACCGAGTTACGTTCTGCAAGTAGCTAAACTGAGCAATGTCAGCTGCAAATAAAGGATGAATTCAGTTAAAAAAGCATGCCGATGGCCAAATATAAGGCCAGTGGCATATTTTCCCATTGGAAATTAATAAAACTCTGTCCTCCTCCGATCTCCAGTGTGTAAGCGTAGTGCAGCGGCACGAAAACGCGCTGTGCTTTTAAAACAAGAAAAATATTTAAAATACACATAGAAATTGTAATTTTAGTTAACAGTTAGTTCGCCATGCAGGTGAATGGCAAGCTGAAGACAAGATGACTATTGAGTACTGGTTGCTATGTGTGGAAGCGCTCTGTTAGAGATGTAACCAAGCATTAGTAGGCAATCCAATGCAATTGAGGCTGAGGATAGTGAATCACAATTTGTCATGCTATATGGGCCAAGAAAATACAGTGGAAGAGTAGGTTAAGGGGACTATCAGAGTAGATGATAGGTGACATCATGAGTGTGTATGTATAAAACACTGTAATTCTATCGGAACAATGTGTCACATGTTTGCTGTCAGTTACTCATCAGTGGAAGAGGAGTGTTATGATTTATCCTAGGTACAGTCAGGAAACTGACAGTGTATGCCATGGATATCACTGAAGTGTCTTGCAAGCCTGCTGACAGTGTGTTCGCGCCTGTGCGCACCTGTAAGCCCGAGTAAGCATGTGTGCGCGCGTGTCAGCCCGTGTGCGCACGCTGAAGAATGAGTAAGAATGAGTAAGCTAGTGTAAGAATGTTGAAGCCCGTGTAATGTCGTGTAAGCCAGTGTACGCATTTGAAAGCATGTATAAATCTGTACTACACACATCACACATGTACTGCACACTCTGAAACACATGCTGCAAATACTACACACGTCAGTCAAATGGCACATGGATGGATAATAAATCTTCATAATCAACAGTGCTGTAAACTATACTACATTGATGGTCATAGCTGCAATGCATCATGCCTGCTTACATACACCTAGAAGGATATCACACTTTGTGTTAACAACAGTATAACATTAATACAGTGCTATAAAGCCACCCTGTGCATCAGTACCATGTTAGTCTGTTCCTGCATCAATGTTACACATTACAGGTGGTGGCACAGGTGTCATCATATGCACAGGGTCTGGTGTTTCTTTTCCAGAGCCTGTCATTGAGCCATCCAATCAACATGTAAGTATATGTGTGTGTGAGGGACAACAGTGTTTGCATGGCCCAATGTTGATGCAATGTGTGTGTATGTGTTAGCCCTAGCTGTTTGTCTCATGTGTGTGTGTCTGCATGTACACAGTTTCAGCATGTGTCAGCCATATACAAGAGGTTGTGGGACAGTCACAGACCATACCTGCCAGGCTGTACAGATCGCCATTACTGGCCATGGACTCCCCACCATGCATTCAACAATATTCCAGTCCTGCACCTGTCAATGTATACACATACATTCCTGGGATCTGTAACACAACCTGTGGATAAACCGGAGTCAGTGATGTTAACCTGATTTGCATAGTAGTGTCAGTTAATACATAGTGATATGAGCCATACTCATCCACCAAAGTAATAACCACTGCTGACTGTTGCTGAGATGTGCACACGACCGTTTAAGGGTGCTGTACTATCATTGTTGTCAATGTCCCTTGTAATACTCAACAACAAAATAACTGGTCACTACACAACTATAACCCAGGATCACTACAGCACACAGTATGTGCACTATCACAGAGCCATAGCAGATTTACATACATCAAAGGTGTTCACGTACAGATAATGCAGCACATTCAATAGTGCTAATATCCACATACATATCAATATCTATCTGCATTACATATATATAAATAGATATACACACACACACACACACACACACACACACACACACACACACACACACACACACACACACACACACACACACTTGGCAGGGTTGGGAGCAGAACACAGACCTAACTACCTTATCATACTACAGCATTACACATGTACAGAATGCGCTACCGTGATTACTAGATCACAGCATTCACACAGGCATACTTCTAGCTTGCTGACATCAGCATCAAAGGCAAAGACGCCGTACGGATTCTATGGAGAGTGAATAGTGTAAAAGCAATGTACTGTTGTCATGCAGCGGGAAACTCTCACACACACATACGTGGCAGGATTAGGATTAGAACACAGACCTAACTACCTTATCACACTACAACAATACACATTTACAGAATGCGCTACAGAGATTACTGAACACAGCACTCCCAGAGGCATACTTCTAGGTGGGTGACATCATACACAAAGGCTAAGACGCCGATAGGTAATGTATGTGGTGTGAGGCGTCTAAAAGCATTACTGTGTTCCCAGACAGCTGGAAACACACACACACACTTGGCAGGGCTGGGAGTCAAACATACACCTTATCACACTACAGCAATATGCATTTACAGAACGCGCTACCGAGATTACTGAACACAGCACTCCCAGAGGCATACTTCTAGGTGGGTGACATTATCCACAAAGACTAAGACGCCGATAGGGAATGTATGTGGTGTGCAGCATTTAAAAGCATTACTGTGTCCCCAGGCAGCTGGAAACACACACACACACTCGGCAGAGCTGGGAGTTGAACATACACCTAACTACCTTATCACACTACAGCAATACGCATTTACAGAACGCGCTATCAAGATTACTGAACACAGCACTCCCAGAGACATACATCTAGGTGGGTGACATCATCCGCAAAGGCTAAGACGCTGATAGGGAATGTATGTGGTGTGAGGCATCTAAAAGCATTACTGTTCCCCCAGGCAGCTGGAAACACACAAACACTTGGCAGGGCTGGGAGTCGAACATACACCTAACTACCTTATCACACTACAGCAATACGCATTTACAGAATGTGCTACCATGATTACTGAACACTGCACTCCCAGATGCATACTTCTAGGTGAGTGACATCATCCGCAAAGGCTAAGACGCCGATAGGGAATGTATGTGGTGTGAGGCATCTAAAAGAATTACTGTGTCTCCAGGCAGCTGGAAACACACACACACATTTGGCAGGGCTGGGAGTCGAACATACACCTAACTACCTTATCACACTACAGCAATACGCATTTACAGAGCGCGCTACCATGATTACTAAACACAGCACTCCCAGAGGCATACTTCTAGGTGGGTGACATCATCCGCAAAGGCTAAGACGCCGATAGGGAATGTATGTGGCGTGAGGCGTCTAAAAGCATTACTGTGTCTCCAGGCAGCTGGAAACACACACACACACTTGGCAGGGCTGGGAGTCGAATATACACCTAACTACCTTATCACACTACAGCAATACGCATTTACAGAATGCGCTACCGAGATTACTGAGCACAGCACTCCCAGAGGCATACTTCTAAGTGGATGACATTATCCACAAAGGCTAAGACACCGATAGGGAATGTATGTGGTGTGTGGCATCTAAAAGCATTACTGTGTCCCCAGGCAGCTGGAAACACACACACACACACACTCACACTTGGCAGGGCTGGGAGTCAAACATACACCTAACTACCTTATCACACTACAGCAATACACATTTACAGAATGCGCTACCGAGATTACTGAACACAGGACTCCCACAGGCATACTTCTAGGTGGGTGACATCATCCGCAAAGGCTAAGACGCCGATAGGGAATGTATAGAGAGTGAGCAGTCTGAAAGCATATTATTGTCCCAAGTTAGATGTAGACAGACACACGGCAGTGGTGTGATCGGGGCAACTAAATATCTACGGAGCACTACAACAACACTACGTAGATATGGGATGTGCCGCAGACAGTACACCCTGCAAGACTGTCAGTGTGTTCGATGTAGGCATCTATCGTGATGTTGAAAATGGACATCTGTTGCCTGGATGTCCACCGTTGCTATACAGGCTGTCAATGACCATGCCCATACACAGAGACACATCACCGACTCAAGGTGTCACTGGCCATGCACACACACTTAGTATCACACGTCCATTTGGAATGTACTGTGTGTCCATCTACACAATGGCGTACTGGGCATGCTCACACACTTAGCAGTTGCAATGGGCCGTCTTGCATGCACACGGATACCAAACATGGAAGGGCGCAGTTTGGAATGTACTGTGTGTCCAACTACACAACGGCATACAGGGCATGCTCACACACTTAGCAGTTGCAAAGGGCCATCTTGCATGCACACGGATTCTAAACACGTAAGGGCACAGTTTGGAATGTACTGTGTGTCCAACTACACAACGGCATACTGGGCATGCTCACACACTTAGCAGATGCAAAGGGCCGTCTTGCATGCACATGGATACCAAACATGGAAGGGCGCAGTTTGGAATGCACTGTGTGTCCAACTACACAACGGCATACAGGGCATACTCACACACTTAGCAGTTGCAAAGGTCCGTCTTGCATGCACATGGATTCTAAACACGTAAGGGCACAGTTTGGAATGTACTGTGTGTCCAACTACACAACGGCATACTGGGCATGCTCACACACTTAGCAGATGCAAAGGGCCATCTTGCATGCACATGGATACCAAACATGGAAGGGCGCAGTTTGGAATGTACTGTGTGTCCAACTACACAACGGCATACAGGGCATGCTCACACACTTAGCAGTTGCAAAGGGCCGTCTTGCATGCACACGGATACCAAACATGGAAGGGCACAGTATGGTATTACTGTCCCCACGTACATGAAGGCCACTCACATGTATTGACCAGTACACACTCAGGAGCCATCAGAGATGTCTCAGGTGCAGATCACAGAGGCACACACCGCAGTCTACAATGTAGCCCTCGGACATCACCATGTCGTTGGACCAGCAATACATCAACACAACACCGTGTGACTCATGACCACTGGACTGCACATAGATGTACAGCAACTGTGCAGACTACACATGTACCGACAGGGTTCCATCATGTGTTATGCATTGCAATGATACCACTGTACATAACCAGGTCGGCTCTACACATTACAGGGGACCTGGGTCTTACACAGCTGTGACAGATGACTGTTGCTGTACACCAACAAACACACATGTTTGGATATGTCAGACATGTAATTGCAGTGGATATGTGCATGGACCACACACACAACACATATGTACATAGCATAGCTTTTGCTGTCCTCCATGCAGACAAGTGGCTACAGCAATCATACGCATGCAAATGGAAGGTGGGTCCATGGCTGTTGAATGCCAACAGTACATGAGGTATCAATGTTGACCAAGGACACATTCCCTCTGTAATAGTTACCCATGACACCCATCATATCATACAACAGTCCATGTGTTATGTATGTCAACACACATGTCCACAGATTGCAATGCATACAAACATGGCTACATGACAGGCATGTAGGACCAACACACATGTACAAACTGTAGTGTGCATGCAGCTGCCATGCATGTGCAGTAGCTGATGTAAGTAACTCATCTGTGCCTAACTACAACATGCAGTAGCAATGCAGCCCCATCACTGACACCTGTATATGGTGACATACTGACAGTACGGTAGGATGCACATCAGGTATGGATGGATGTGTGTATGTACAGTGGTGATCCACCTGTGTAGATGGATGTTCGCCGGGTACGGCTCACAGGTGTGTCACATGCCATCATACCATTACATGTGCAAACAGTACACTATGTTACTGTTACCTGATGGTGAAGACATAAAACCTACACAGCGGTCAGGTGTTACCGACTGTACGTCACTTGACACCTGTAACACTTACATCCTCCAATGTGCATATAGCAGCACAATTGCCAGACATAGCATTGGTACACATAATGCGGCCAATACTGCTGCATGTCTGTCAGACTTATCATCATATAGCAGGTGTAGCATACACAGTACTGCCATGTGTGTTTGCATATGTGACCATATATGCCACATATGGTGGGGAATACATCCCAATTGTGACACGCACCTGTACACTGTTGTAGACATCTGTACATACTGCAGCATGGAAAGCATGACGTAGGCAGGTGTGGTGTGTGTATCACACACATCAGCTATCCGTATGTGTATGACAGTTGTGGTCTCCACAGTGTGTGTGTCTGTGTGTATGTATGTATGGCTGTCTGGTGCATGGAGGGAGGGTGTATGCTACCAAACAGAACACACAGGATCCCAACCCCTCATGGTGATGCAGTCTACTACCCTGTTGGTGCCATCGGTGTCAGCCATACTGGCTACCTGTACATGTCCCTTCTCTGTGTCGCATTGTGTGGGTTCACAGTACTGTGAGGGTGATGCCACATAGGAAAGTGTCCTCACATCAACACTATGGGGTGGGCGTTGTAGTGTTGTCGATCCCGTGAGAGTGGGCACATTCCTGTACTGTGACAGGGTATTACTGCTACACAGTGAGGCCTCATGCTATCAAGTGGCCTCTAACATTATCATTGTCCAGACCACTGTGTACAACCCCTGCACCATGTCAACATACCTGTGATGTGACCTGGTATGGATGTCACATCTCTAGCCACTCCACTCCAGCCTATTAAACTGCACACAGGCTGCTGGATCAGTATATGTGTGGACATCTGTGGTATGTTAGACTTTCCAGCTGTCCGGTTGAGGCTACGTACAGCATGCTGAGATGGCTGTACGTGCCTGTGAGTACTCCACAGTTACATATGGGAGACTGCAAACACTGCTACCTGTAGGCACATGCAAGTAGACCATAAGGAGGGAACCAGGGCATCATTACCAAGATGCTGTTACTGTTGTTACCGAGACACATACTGTGAACATGTAACAATGCATGCTACACCTGTACTACATCGTTGTGCACATATAACAATGCATGCTACACCTGTACTATATGGTGTGTCTGGTGCATGTTAGCAGTACACAACTAATGTAATATACACGTCTCTCACCATTCTTGCGCAACTAATGTAATATACACTTCCCTCACTAGTCGTACAAAACTAATGTAATATACATATCTCACTATTCTGTTCACCCTGTGCATCAGACCATTTAAGCATGCCCCTGCACCGATGGTGTGGATGACAGGGATGCAGCACAGGCTTCATCATATGCACAGGGTGATAATGTGTGCCAGGGTCATAGGCTGCACCAATGGGTGGCATCATGTGTGTGGGTAAGGGCCGGTGATATGATTGGACATGTCTGTTCAGTATGCATGTGGGTGTTGTGGTGCCCTACAGATGTGTTTGCTGTGTGCATGTATGTGTGCACACAGTTCTGCCTTTTGTGAGGCCTACACAGGGGTATTATTGACAGCTCCAGATTGTACAGACCAGGTTGTACAGCTCAGTGTATCCGGCCATGGCCACGTGACCTGTGCCTGCCAGGGGTTGCACGGGCACTACTAGATGGAGGTACAGATTGGCTACTGTCCAATGACACATGTCCACTGGAACCGTGTCCCCACTGGGAACATCCAGGGCCACGTCCCTGTGGCCTGCTGTGTCCTGGAGTGTACAGCGCAGCACCAGCTGCACTGCTACTGCTACTGGCACTATGGGAGTGGGCATGTGAGGTGGCATGCTCACGTCGACCTGCACTAGGTGGTGTAGCTGGCCTACGTCCATGTGGCCTATGCCTCACTCCTACCAGATGTTCCAGCACAGACAGCTCACACTCGCAGACTGCCATGCCATGGTCAAGGATTCCGACCATGTCACCATACCGCCTGTCCAGAATATCAGCAATCTGCTGCTGAGCATTTGCCAATGCCTGGATGTTGTCATTTAGGGTACGGATAGCAGCCCTCTGCATCCTTTGCCCTTCTCTGTTCTGCCATTCAGCATGTGCCTGTGCTGCCATTACAGTCTGTAACATGCATCTGGTGATACTAGCTGCTGCGCTCTGTCCTGCAGGTGCATGTCTGCCAGAGGTCCTCCTACAAGCAGCACTGGCCACATGCCTATGTGGCACATATGCAGACATTACACTGACACCATGGTGTGGAGACACACCTTCTGTAGCCACCACATATCCCTGTTCCACGCTAACAGATGCTGACTGTCCTTCCTCTATGGCCACCGGTGATGCGGTATGTGTTGGCAGCAGAACTGTGTGTGGGGAAGAGGGGGACATAGCTGGGATGGCAACCATTGGCACAGATTCAGCCCCTGACAACCCTGACTGTACTTCATCCATATGTTCATCACTGCTAGTATCTGTGGGGACACTAACATCAGATGGACCGGAGGAGGGTAACGCACCTACATCACCTGTGAATGCAAAGAAAGACTCTAAATTACAATAGACACACACACACAGACACACACACACACAGACACACACACACACACACACACACAAACACACACCATGCATGTGATTTGACAGACGGCATGCAGCATGCCTGTGATACAGCAGACGGCATGCAGCTCTGACATTACTAGTGTTAGTAAGCATACCCCCTGGGGTGTACAATACAGCAAGCAGGTGTCATATCAGTAGCCATGCAGTTCACACAATCATGGTAGTATGCATGCATCCCGTGATACACCATGTGGACCAGAACAGGATAACAGTACACATGGCTGACATGACCTTGACATGTAATCTGCTGACGTGTGCATTAACATGCATACATGTCTGACACAATGGTGTCCTGACATGTACAGCATTGTAATGGCCATCACATTGCGGTGTTGTCTGTATGACCTACAGATAGAATGCATGTTTAGCAGATATGCATGTGCGTGGAAGGGTAGTGTGAGCCATCTACATTGCTCTACAGTGTGAAGTACAGACACTGTGCCATTGCATGGCATCATGAGGCATCTATATTGCTATACAGTATGTACACATTGCATAGCCATAACTGCATGCATACCCATGACATAACTGTGGATTGTGACCCACGATGCTGAGATGTATACACACCAAACCATGCTGTGTCATGTGACAGGTCACTGGAGGACCTACAGATGACACCCCTGCACAGCAACTACAGAGTCTTAGCTGCCTGGCAACCATGTCCACACATAGCGGACCTGTCAATTCACCATGTCCAACATGACATTGCTGAACCACACACACGACGTGCACAGCTAATGGTGATGTCCTACAGCAGCAAGGGAAATGTACAGTATCTGTGGCCTGATGTGGTGTCAAAGTTTGTGGAAGCTGTAGAGGTGACTACTGTCATGCTATGACACAGGCGTGATGTTTAACACATCATATATGGTAGACATCAGTGACACCTCCACTGGCTGTGCACAGGCTTTTAGGATGTCCAGTGTACCACAGCAACTGTATCATTGGTCAACTAAGGCTATAATTGGACCATGTGTGGACAATGTGAAACAGGGTGTATACACATCACATCTACTTTGTGGCTACATATCTCTGGCCATCCCCCATGGCCATGTGTGCACATGTGTTGGACAAATGTGTGTGATGGCCGTCTATCACACATGTCTGTGTTGTCCCATATGACATACACCCATAGATGTCAGATATGTCACCATCCTCAGGGCTATGCAGACAACAGGTTGTATGTAGGATATGGGTTATGGGATAGTGTGACATTATTGCAGCCAATACTCTACATGTCTGGGACATGTCAGATGGCACATCACAATGTGTGCAACCATTGCAGGGGCATATAACACAATGGTGACTCCTGTGGGCTGCCCATATCACAGCTCACTGTGTGGTACTGTTTGCGTACCACACATGTTGTTCCACTGTATAGTACATATGCCTCCATTGTAGAACACCTCCACCATTGTATGCACAGCTGACCACAAATGTAGCGATGACAAATACTCTGGTTTCATGTCGGTGTTTCAGTTTGTTTGTATATATTGCACATGGGTGGCCTGTGTGAATGATGGGTGACGCGACCTGTATATCGTGAATGGAATGAACATCAAGTGTACAAGTGTTAACTGGCCACATGGCAAATAGATCTATGCTTTTACATGCCTGATACTGATGACAGTCTCACCTGCAACAGACTCATGTCTGTGCGGCACACCAGAGGTACCTGTATAGGGGTGACACAGCAGTATGAACATTATCCATGACTGTCTGACAGCCACAGGGTGCACTGTGCATGTTAACACATTCACCTGTACAATAGCATATAGTATGCACATGTGTGCATACACAGGGTAGCATACTGTAGTATGCAGCATGTGTGTCCACATACCATGCATATGTTGTTACATTACATAATGTACAGTGACACATGCATGTAAATGGGATATAGTAGCCATATGTGCAGTACTGACTTACCAGGTAACTCCAGGCTTATTGGTTGGGAGACACCCACCTCCACAATGGCAGATAGTGTTTGTGGATGCTGTTCTGAGGGTATCCCCAGACTGGCCAGTAACTCCTCAGTGTGTGTGAGTGGGGGCTGGGTTGGTGGCCCATCACCTGTTCCACCTTGTTCCTTGGTGATTGCAGTGGCACGCTGTTTTGCATGTCGTATCAGGTCCGTGCAGTGTCTGCGCACCTGCTGGTAGGTGCGGTTATGGCCACCCACATCATTCACCTGCCTGCGCAGATCCTGTTACAGGTCGTCTAGCTGCTGGGCATGCTGTGGCACATGGCTGAACAACACCTTGTAGTTCTCATGGAGGTACGGGATGAGGACATCATCCTCCTGGCGGCTGTATGCTGGAAAGCGTGTACGAGGCATTATCTGTAAGACATAATGATGGTGACAGGTCGCAGTTTCAGAGATGTACAGAGATACTGCTGCACATACATTTCTATGACATCTAGTACATCTGTACAGTTATCTTTGCAAATCATCATGACACTGACACGACTGAAATGTTTGTGTCACACACATGTAACACCCGTTATGCATTGGATATCATCACCATATATGTGTGTCACCTCATTATAGTGTTCATACTCCATGTGAATGCTGTATTGATGTGGGCATGTCTGTTTGCCTGCACTGGTGTTCTTACCTATCTGCACATGCCTGGATGTGTCCACGGTAATGCTGTTGACCGTGATGCTGTGTATATTTCACATATCAACACAGACACAGCCTTACTGGACTTGTGCAGTGACAATGCACCAAGTACGCATGGAAACCTGTACATGCATCTGTTTTGCCATAGACATCTACACTGCACTGTACAGCTGTTCAACATACTGCCACGGATCGCCTGTGTTACACATGTGATAGACATGGGACAATCGCTAGTCGGACGTCATTTGCAGGTAAGGTTATCAGCTATAGCATGTTCGGGCTGGGTTTCCTAGCTGTATCCGACATCCATTACACCACCGTGAGGGTCATCAGTGACACATTATTGATCCAGATAGATGATACTACATCTACCATATGGCCATCACACCATGTATGACAGGGATGATATGTGCAGCTATGTGGACAGGGCTGCATGGTATGGCGGGAGTATGTCACAGGTATGGCACAGGGATCAGTCCAGCATGTGGCCATCCTAGTCGTAGGATGGTGGTTGTCCATGACGTATGCCTTTCAGATCAGGCTATGGACATGTAGCATGTCTAACAGCATAGTGTGGCATATGTCAGTATGCAAGGTGGATAGCATGCTGCATACTGGAGGTGAGTATTGTGGAGGCTGGTATCGGCCATCCATGCATGGGCCCTACCCCTGGAGGGTGATGTGTATTCCACCTCATTATAGTGTTCATACTCCATGTGAATGCTGTCTTGATGTGGGCATGTCTGTTTGCCTGCACTGGTGTTCTTACCTATCTGCACATGCCTGGATGTGTCCACGGTAATGCTGTTGACCGTGATGCTGTGTATATGTCACATATCAACACAGACAGAGCCTTAATGGACTTGAGCAGTGACAATGTACACATACGCATGGTAATGTGTACATGCATGTGTTTTGCCATATACATCTACATAGCACTGTACAGCTGTTCAACATCCTGCCACGGATCACCTGTGTTGCACATGTGATAGACATGGGACAATGGCTAGTCGGACATCATTTGCAGGGATGGTTATCAACCATAGCATGTATGGGCAAGGTTTCCTAGCTGTAACCGACAGCCATTATGCCACCGTGAGGTGCTTCAGTGCCACATTACTGATCCAGACAGTTGATACTACACCTACCATGCAGCCATCACACCATGTATGACTGGGATGACATGTGCAGCTTTCATGGACAGGGTTGCATGGTATGGTGGGAGTATGTCACATGTATGGCACAGGGATCTGTATAGCATGTGGCGATCCTAGTATTAGGACGGTGGCTGTCCATGACGTATGTCTTTCAGATCAGGATATGGACATGTAGCATGTCCATCATCATGGTGTAGCAAATGTCTTTATGCTGCATAGTGGAGGTGAGGATTGTGAAGGCTGGTATCGCCCATCCATGCATGGCCATTACCCCTTAAAGGTGATATGTGATCCAATATTGGTCACCCCAGTGCTGTATATGCTTGTCCAATGATCTCCGTGCTCATGGATGGCACCCTGTCATGACATGGGCACCTCGTATGACTACCTAAGGGGCCTGGAGATGTCACCAAGTCAGGGAGGTATACTGCACAGCACCATCCCTTACACAGTGTCCATAATGTTGACCACAGCCTAGGTGGTAGTTAATGGGTACAGGGATGTTCACCTAGTGGTGACAATGCTGATATCATCCATCAGAATGTGCACATATGTCACACACCTCACCCACACAGCCCATTATGTATGTTGTTCACAACACTGACACAGCTATTGCTCATAGGTCATGGCCATTCACATCCTTACATACACAGATGCCTAACATTTGTCTGTGTGGTATGGGTTACAATGAGGGTGGAGTACAGCACATTAACCCTGTTTTACTGTAGCTGGCACTGGTGTGATATGCACATGTCACTCTGGCACCTTTTGTAGTTGTGAGTCTGTCAACAGGCCACTGGTAGAACACTCCTGTGAAATACAAGGGTATTTGTAATCAAACATCCGTACTGTCTTGTACATCTGTACTGCTAACATCTACATTGATAATGGTTCAGGGACATGCAAACCATACTCCGCAGGGTTATAGTGCGGTGCCACCCATTATGACTGTCATCACCACTTGTGGGTTGATATTATCCAACACCCTATCTGTATTGTATGTTCATGCTAAGCACTTGTTCAGAACTTGTGGGCATGTCATGAACTACTGATTAATACAGCACCCATTCCACACCATTTCCCACAGGTACACTGGCTGTCCTCATATTTCCAGCTTGCTTATGGTACAACAGCTGTTGTACACACATAACTCACATATCCTGTGAGACATGGTTGTATATACAGGCGTGTCCAACTGTCACGTACCAGTGCTATTGCCTGTCTATATGATGGATATGTTGTACATGTGGCAGTAGAGCAATTGTCTCATGTACACATTCAATGCTCACCTCCCAACATACGACACTACAGCCTGTGGGGGATACACTTATGCAGCCCTTCTGGGGGTAATGCTGTCACCAACCCTGACTGCACCTGACAGTCATGTGGGGATTTGTAACATCCGCACCACGCCCCACTCATCACATAGTCACACATGATCTCCACCACAGGCCACACATACGGGGACAACTTGTGCAGTACCTCTCCATACTCTGTGTAGGCACCAGAGGCAGCCCCTATCACGGAACACAACATCACCAACTTATAGCCCACAGACTCATGTGTGCCCATCACATACAGCCAATAGGGTGTTATAACATACACAACACACCAGTCATAGGTGACTCTGTAGGCAGGCACACTGCAGTTCCACACAGCAGGCTACACAAGGTGATAGTCGCTTACATCTTGCTGGCGGGTAACTGGTTCTACAACATAACCTATGCACCCATGCCACACCTCACCAGGTACGATGTGACTGTCATTCTCCATGTTAGTGTGACTGCCCTGAGATGCCACTTCACAGACTATGTGTGCAAGGACATGCAATAGCTCACCAGTCTTGTAGCCCTGAAGGTGTGGGCCAAGCCCTGGGGAGCATTATGCATTCATCCGCACCCAATACCAGTGTACAATAACTGACTGTGTCACTTCAACAGCTGCCTATGCTTCTGCTGTCATTCCACAGGCATCTGGTATCTGTCCGCTTTGACTGACCCGGTCAAACACAATGCTTTGGCACAGATGACCTGCACCTGTCAGCCCTGGGAGTACAGATCACATGTAAGGCTCATGCTGCTTCTATACTGCCTGTCTTGCACAGTTTCCACTAACAGTCACCAGCAGAATGTTAACTGGCAAGCAAGACATGGGGTCATGTGACACAATGCTTGCATCTTCCTCTGTGATGCACGCAGGCAAGGCACACCTTATAATGCACCACTTCAATATCTCTGCAGTGACTGGGACCTGCCTCTAGGCTCTGCAGAGCACACCTGCAATGACAGGTTATAGACAGACCATACCTTTCAGGCACAAACCTGGACCGTCACACCCACGGCTGAAGTGTTCCCATATCCCACTATGTTGTACACACATCCTGGCTAGTTACTTAGCACAATGCATCAGAGGTGCTCCACGTGCAACTAACTGTGTCCGGAACCACTATACAGATTGTAACAAGCTACAGATTCAACAACATACCTCACGGTTACCACACCTCATCTGTTGGTGTACTGGACAGTAGGGCTCAGACAGCTACTACTGATATGTGACTGACTCTACCCCACACATAACTGGGATAGCCACTCATGCACTGACACATCCGTGAGTCATAACCTCCACTCAGCTGGATCAACCCATACACACCACCTCCAAGACCAACATTATCCTTGACATGAACACTACCAACATGTGACTGGTATTCCACACCTGGGGTTATCCCCTCATTGGTGGATTCTGAACATATGCTAATCACCCTAGTTAGCCACATCCCGGTACCACACCCTACACGGCATACACAGTACATGAGTACTACAGCACCTACTACAGACGTCTTATGACAGCTGTAGTTAATGTCATGACACCCGTGCAGATGGACAACGCACATACAAATGCTAAAACATACCCCAGTGCACTTCAATAGCATGTACACGACTTCATGGACCATGCTATTCCACACAGAGCCATGATGGTACACACCAGATAACAGATGCCACTCTGGTGGTCATGTTCCATGGACATAATTTATAACAACAGGTGGAGGCTGTTGCACAGTGGTGTACAATCCCATGGGTGGGGTAGCTCACTGGTCAGCCTCGGTAGGGCCACAGGATCCCTCATCACATACTCCAAGACTAGCTACGTAAACATTACTGCGACACATTCCGGGGTGTACCACAAAGCATTATGGTGGTATGTCAGTAGTCAATGGCAATACACACATCTGCTCTCACATACAACAGTCACTCAGGAACATTACAGACCCAGATGATGTTGGCAACATGCTGGCGGATGGATTCAATGCACTCTCTACAGGGCCACAATCCATGCAGGAACATTGCGGTGTCCCTGCGGAGACACCTACACAGTACTAACCTGCACTCTATATGTCCTGGGACACTGGCCCCATGTCACCTTCCAAAGTCCCAGGCTGTGATGTCCACAAACCTCTGAATGACATGTCTCCCCACTCGGCCACCATATTCAGTAATAGCCTTGTATCAGACATTGTGGCCCCTGAATGGCACACAGCAACATTTATCACACTCCACACAGGTGGCGCCACAATGCATGAGTGGGACTATAGTCCTACACACCTGACTGGACTGTTCTGCATGGCTATGGGGCACATCATCATGGACGTCATTCACAGAAACATTGTTGGGCTCCGGTCCTTTGATGCCACCCGGGTTGGACTTGTTAGGGCCAGAGCATGGCCCCTACACCTGGTGGGCTCCTTTCATACAGTTACCAGGGTAGTTGATGATGGTACAGGGGGTCCACACTTCCTACATTGTCCTCTCAATGCCTTTCAGCACCGTTCTCCATTCTGGTATTGACAACATACACATCCACCTGCATATCGTACCCTATGTCTCAGGATGTTATGCAATGTGGCTCATGGATAGGACACTCTGAACAGAAAATCGCGCACGCAGGACGACGTGCACGGCCCCAACCAAACAATAAATTCAAAGAAAATGAGCCAGCACGTATCGTTCGCTCTACCAAAAACAACTTTATTATATAAAATTGTTCATATATTAGCAAACCGGTTTCGGCTATATTATAGCCTTTATCAATGCTATGTTTCGGAATAAAGTAAGAAAACCCAACAACACATGAGTACCAAATTTATAGTGCTCATTTAAAGGGGCATGTACCATGAAAACAGGAAAGGTCACAAACATTAGGGAACAACAAGGAAATTAGGGAACAACAACAATTACTCCCATATGTATATACTGCATCACTAAACCATACAGAATCTATATAATATCTTTCATATCATAAAAAATTGACATAAGAATAATACATTATTCAACCTGTCTCATGTGGTTAGTATAAATCCAAATAGATATACAATGAATTTGTATATAAATAAGCAACGACAATGAAATATAGAATCTGTATGAATATATTATATATCCCTAAAAAATTGAAAAATAATATCTTGACCAACCTATTTCAGTTATTGTTTGCTTAAATACATAATTACCACAATATAACATGTGAAAAACCTCATGATGTATTACAAATTATACTCTCAAATATGTCCTATAGTTCAATATTACTGTCCCTAAATAATGACTATTAAGACTTGTTGTTATATGAGAAAGAACAAATGGTACATAACAGACACCCCCACCATTGGCTATATAGTGTTAGAGTTCATGAGATAAACCTATTCTAAAGTGTTTAATCCAGGTCTAAATAGACCACCCAATTTAGTTATCCACATATTTTCCATTCGATTAAGTTTTTGGTGCCATCCAGCTTTAAAACCCCTATGTAGAGTTATCCTATCTATAACAACAAACTTGAAAACTGCAGATGGATGCTCCATGGTATGTTTGAATAGGGCATTGGCAACACGTTTATTCTTAATTGCACTTAAATGTTCCCCTATTCTAAATTTCACTGGTCTGGACATCTGTCCAACATAAAATGCAGAACAGGTACAGGTTGCCAAATAGACAACCCAATCCGTACTGCAATTAGCAAAAACCCTTATTTCAAAAATTCTAGAGGTGTTTTTGCTAGAAAATTCTCTAGTTTTTTGCAAATGTTGGCAGGCCGTACAATGGCCACAAGGGTAGCAGCCCTTTAGTATTTCCCCAGATAAAGTTCTTTGCTGTGAGGAACTTGGAATATATCTTTTGTAGTGTGTAAAATATGAATTCATATTTCTTCCCCGCCGGTAAGAAAATTGACATTGTTCAGGCAACACACTACTTAAAACATCTTGTGACAAAAGAATTCCCCAATGTTGATTAATAAGATCTCTGAAACGGTTCGTATTGCTACCATAGGTTGTTACTAGACGTATGGGTTGCTTATTATTCTGCCTCGTAGATGCCCTGTCCTCTGATTTATAACACAACAATTCCTGACGTGTCAATCTGTTGGTTTGTCCTACCGCATTAGTTAGAAGTTGAGAATCGTAGCCCCGTTGAGAAAATCTGCGAGATAAATCTAGGCTAGAATTAAAATAATCCTGATCAGATGAACAAATATGTCTAATTCTCATAAATTGAGATTTTGGAATATTGCGGATGATGTGGCGTGGATGGGAACTGTTGGCATGTAATAAAGTATTGTATTTCGGGAATTTTCTATGTACACTAGTAGATAAAGTATTATCTGCAAGTTTAGAAACCTTAACATCCAAGAATACAATATCAGAATGTTCGATGTTAACTGTAAACCGAATGCCAAAAGTATTGTTATTGAGGTAATCCACAAACTGGGTTAAACCTTCCTTATTCCCACGCCACGCCATCCAGCAATCATCTAGATATCTAGGCCAGATGTCCAAATGTGATAGAAACATATTATGATGAACATCATATATATACTTAACCTCATAATACCCCATGAACAAATCTGCATAAATGGGTGCAAAAGAAGCACCCATCGCAGTTCCCTTGATTTGCCAATAAGCCTTCCCTTGATAATAAAAAATGTTCTTCCGCAACACCAATTCAGTTAGTTTAATCAAAAAATTGTTAAAGGCCAAGGGGTAAAGGTTGGATTTATATAACCAATAAGAAACCGCCAAGATTCCCTGATCATGTGGAATACTTGTATACAGTGAAGCCACATCAAGTGTACAAAGCAGCCAATGAGATTCCAATTGAGAGTCATTGATGATATTAAGAAATTCGGTGGTGTCCTTGATGCGGGACCTAATGAATACCAGCAACGGCTTCAGATAGAATGTGAGAAATGCTGACAATGGTTCCGTTAGAGAACCCCTACCTGAAACGATGGGTCTGCCCGGAGGGTGTAATGGATCTTTATGTATTTTGGGTAACATATATAGGTATTGAGGACTAGGCTCCTCTACTTTGAGTTGTATACCTACCTGCTGTGTAATGATACCCTGCTGAACAGACATTTGCAAAAAAGCATCAATTTCTCTCTTAAAAGATGGAGTAGGATCCATACTTAATTCCATGTAGAAACTGGAATCTGCTAATTGCCGCAAGGCTTCGTGGTTATATGCCGAATGATCCAAAATCACAACCGCTCCTCCTTTATCTGCCATAGTTATTACTATGTTATGGTTGTTCCTAAGCTCTATCAAGGCTTGCCTTTCTGCTGCAGTTAAATTATTATCAGTGGGCTCATACAAATTAGAATAATGTAGCTCTTTCATTATACATTCTCTAAAAATGGACACATGTTTGTTCATGGGGGGAACAAAATCTGATTTTCCGAATCTAAAATCAGATGACCTTTGAGTATTCTCATAGTCTGCAAAAAATATTTTAAGGTTAAGTGTTCTACAAAATTCATCAACTTCTTGTAATAATTGAGTTTCTGAAACCAATGATGAAGGTACAAAGGATAATCCTTTATTCAGAAGTTTTGTGTGTACAGAGGAAAGTTCAAAAGAGGAAATGTTGTGAATGTTATCAATTACTTCACCATTTGTTGTAATAGGGAATGTAAGGTTAGATTGCCGGAACCTTGTTCTATGTTTCCTGCCACCCCGCCTCCTACCCCTAACTCTAAAGGGGGTGGCTGTTTCCTTTTCGCAGCTGGGGACACCTGGCGTGAAAAACCTTCCCCATCTGTAGCAGAGGAAGTGTCCTCCTCAGAGGTAGCATCAGACGTGGCCTTGTAATGTCTCAAAATGGACCTTGGTCTTTTTTTATTGGTATTAGTATGTTTAAAATCTTGAAATCTAACTGATTTCTGATTTACAAAAGGTTTCCCTTTTTCATAGTCCATCAGATCACGATTGAACTTATTGATTTTTCTTTTTGTAAGCTGTTTTTCCAATATGGAAAGTTCCTTGGCCAGGTCTGAAACATGCTGTGAGTATGACACCTCTAATTTAAATTGTTCTACCTCCCCACACAAAGTTTCAATTTCTGTAAGTTGACTCTGAATTGTCCTTTCGTAATAACATGATAAACAATCAACAAAGTGCATGGAGGATAAGTGTTGTGCCTCTGCCCATTCTCTAGACAATTCACTGTCTATATTAGCCACAAGGGGTTGTATACAAACCCTTAATCCCCTGGGGGTGATGTCTTTAATTTTGTAGGCTTTGAAAAGTTTCAAATGCCATACATTGGTATAAAGTTTTCATATGTCTATTAAGCTTAGAAAACACATTATTGCATTGGGATTGACCATCTGTTGTTGTGTTCCTGGGATCAGGTCCTGATGGGATGTTTAAGCCAAAACCTCTAGATTATCTTGGTTGGCCGAAAGCCCCCTCAATATATCACTAATATCCATGGCTACACAATATGAAAAATATAATATAGCCACACAAAAATACCGAGTGACCACCAAAAGCAAACATACAATTGTAATAGTCAGTACCCTATATGAATAATATTGTCCATAAATTAGGTTAACCCCTAAACATAATATAATTCCACATTGATCATGTCAAAAAATCAATAATCTAATAATCTTACTATAAGTGGCCAATAGTCAAAAACCATAATAGACCTTCGTCTCCAAATACTTGGTGAATCTATTTGTTAAAACTGCAATATATAAAGCCAAATTTCACCACCAATCAAATAGTCAAAAACCATAATAGACCTTCGTCTCCAAATACTTGGTGAATCTATTTGTTATAACTGCAATATATAAAGCCAAATTTCACCACCAATCCAAAATTGGATCTTAGGAACAAGCTCTAAAAAGTTATTAATTATTGCGTATTGAATCAAGAAAAAAAGGGGCCGACTTGCGTCTCTGCCTGTCTGTCATACTTTAATACTGCATATTGCCACCATAAGAAAAAGATGATTTGACATAATCATAAATTGAATTCACAAGGATATAGCCTTATATGGACCCTCACCTTATGGTGAACTTCTTCAGAAACAACTTTACCATTCATTAATGTATAGTGATTGCAAATTAACATAATTAATTAGTTAATTAATGAACTTGAAAATTTGAATATCAGGACCTGAAACCAAATCACAATATGTACCATATCAAAAGACATTAATCATATATGAAAGGACAATTGTGTCCTAAAAACATTTCATGTTTAATTGAGACAAGGAAATTTATCTGCTCCCAAATAAATTTGCCAAAAAGATTCTTTACATTCCAACAATAATTTAACGTTTCCACCAAAAATATGATTATCTACACTATCTAGTACTGCAAAATTAAACTTTTTAAAATCACTGCAGCACATTGAATGCTTAGCTAGTGCATTATTAGAATCTTTCTTTTTGATAGCCAAAATATGTTCACTAATTCTGATTTTTAAAGTTCTAGTGGTCATACCTATATAATAACAAGGACATGTTTGACACTGAGCTATGTAAACAATCATGGAACTGTGACAAGTATAGTATTGTTTTGACCAATAAGTGATACGTAAATGCTGAAAGTATATAAATGATACAATTCCCTAATGGTTTAGCCAGATGCTCAAAAAAACATTTTGACCCAGTTACAACCCAATGTTCAAAGTTGTTAACTCGATACCATCAGACCCAAGTAGATCGCATTCAAAGGTGTACTACAAACATTACAGGAATGTTGACCCATCAATATCCATTGTTGTGAATAAACCACATAAAAAGTATCTGATGTACAAGATACTATATCAAATATGCAATAATCATAATGATACACAATAATACAAGTGAGTAACCCACAAAAATATATATATCAGATATGCAAGATATTATGTCAGATATAAAAAAACATCCATAATCTTTGTTGACTTCAATATTGCGTGTTCGCAAAAGCACAAACACTAACCCATGTGGGTCACCCACGTGAAGAGTATCGAATGTCCTAGTTATGTCCAAGATGTGAGATAGACAAAAAATAGTCCACAAGCTCTGTTAACTTGAATGTTCCGTGTTCGCAAACCCACAAACACCTCGGCTTGTTTAGTCCAGAAATATATGAAATACAATTAGGCCCAAACTGTCACAGAAAGCCACGACATGACACAACAGCTACAGCTTTACATACCACAACATTAACACGCCATGACGTTTATTGAGCTCTGACAGTTAAAGTATGTGGCTGACGTACGGACACCACGTCTGTACAGATTTGCATACTACTTACTCAGGGGTGACCTCTGCTGAACAGACAGGGCCCATGTCCACAACAATATCAATGGACATACTCCACATACGCGACATAAGCAAAAGCCACTGTGAGCAACATGCTCATGGATATGTGCACACACCAACAATGAGTGGGATATGCTTGAGGGTTACATTCCCAAACCAGACACTCACCATGCTTTGGAACATGAGTCCTATGTACATCATGCAGGGACACTCAGTAGCACTGTTCATGTGATACCTCACTTGGTGGTTGGGAGACACATGTATGCCAGGGATCACTGCAGTGGCTGTACTGTGCAGAGGTGCAGGTAACACATGGCTCTGCTGTTCACAGGACACTACCCTAGAGAGGTGCCACTGTGTGAACACTGTAGTTGTGCTTACACATAGACTTGCCAGACTGCATAGTACCCCACTATGAACCTGTGAAGCTGTTACATGTCCTTTGTTCATGGTTACTTGGTAGCCCTTCCATTCAGATTAGCTATCATGCTATTACACTGTCCCGTGCCTACAAGCCATATGTATCCTGTTATTGTACATGCCAATAGACGATACCTTTGGTATGCATGATATGCCTGTTATGCTGTGTACAGTATCTGACATATCTACCTACAATACTAAACATTACACATATTTTACATAGTATCCTATAACGCAAAACCCACCTGGGCTTAATGATGTCTTACCAATTAAACCAGTGTTACAAAAAAGGCAGGCTTTTAAGAGCAAATGATTGGATGAAATGTATTTTAAATATGGCTGTTTTAGTGATGTTAAAATCATGTCTGATGAAGGATTGTTCCGAAAGCGCTTACTTTTATTAAAGAAAAAGTTTTTAAGAACAGATTCAGTGGTGACCTGTACTTTGTTTTTCTGCATTGTTTGAACTAGTACTACAGGTCTTTGGCATAAGTCATTATTTTTGGTAGTATTTCTTTTCACTTTATTGGTGACGTTATGCCAGCTGAACAAGTTATACTTACCAAAGAGGACAATCTTACTGCTTCGTGTGGTGCCCTTGGAGGAATTGTTTATGGTAAATTTGGCACAGAAGCAGATACTTTAGGCAACCCGCTCCTTGATTTGGGTCTTGGTATCCAAAGGGACGGATTACATGGTAGAAAAGCACCAGCAGCAGTGGATAGAGCCTTTGAGGATTTACTCAAAGAGTGGAACTACAAGGCGGGTAAAATGCAGCGCCTGCAGTGGCAGGCTTTTCATCTAGAAGCTTGTATAAAATATGGTATTGTCCCTAGGGGTATGAGAGTCCTGTGCATGCCTGCACAGGGCGACAGGTACCCTGATTTGTTAGCACAATGGCAGGCTCTCAATCTACACACGAGCATGGAGTACATGAAGCTATTAATTAATTTTTTTGCACCTGAATTGGCCAATCTGAAGCAAGAGGTAGCTTCTATACATTTGAGATTACAGACGGACTTTGCCGACGATCAAAGCAAGGAGAGACTCTCATCAGCCCTGCTTCATTTATCGAAGGAAGCAGATAAACTGAAAGAAACTAAGTTAAGTAAAATCAGGAGAGACCACTCCGATTTTACTGAAGGAAACATCTTCGTTTGGCCCAGATACAGGGAACGAGCCAACGCCACTGAGAGATATCCTCCAGTGACAACGACAACACGCTCAGAGACCATGCAGGTCTCAGAGATACACCCAGTAGCAGTCATAGCGGATACAGTTTCATCGGGGACTAGAATGGTTGTTACACAGTCACAACCACCTGGAACGGAGGCGAGGAACATCGCGGAAGGAACGCCTCAATGCAGGAGCAAAGCGGCAGTCGAAACGAACCGTGCACATGCTAGGGAAGTTATGGAGGAGACCGCTTTGAACAACAGCAATACCTTGCCTCTTGATAATGTGTTTCCCAATAGTGAGACACATTTTCCACGTTTGGCGGAACATGCATCAACTTCTGGGGGAGTTCCCAGCTCTGAGGTGGCTACAGCAAGGGAAAGTGACAAACAAGCAGGGGCTCGACCGAAAACATATGCAGGGTCCCTACATTTTTTGGAAAACTTACCGGCTCCTGTGAGGAGGAAAGGAGCAGGGAAGAGGTCCTTAAGCGAGGACAGGATTACAGACAAGCGTCGGAGGACCGTACAGTGACTGGCAGTATGTGCAATGATATTGTATATAATTTATCACAATATGAGTTAAGCACTGATGAGATAGATGTTTTAAATAAGGGTTTGACTTTTGTCCCCAGCAAACAATGCGCATACAGTGATATTGTTTTTGATTTAATGTTGTTTTGTAGGGGTGTCATGCTCAAATTAATTTTTGATAATGAAGTCAGAGGTGATTTAGGACCCAAGAAACCCAGTACTTTTATTCCTAACTTTACACCCACACTTAATTTGTTTATGAATGGCTGTGAAAATGACCTTTTTAAATATTTTGAAGGACGAAGTGCACATGGTTATTACAATCTTACGCCCACACAAAGGACTGCCCTACATGGACTTATGGAAAGAAAAGAGATAACCATTAAGATGGCAGATAAGGGGGGAGCTATCGTAGTGTTAGATACACACTGGTATGAGAACAAATTGAAAGAAACATTAACATCAGATGGTGCATATATATCCATCAATCCACTACAAATCAGAATGATTATAGACAATGTACATAGTCAGCTTCATCACCTATTAGTAAGGGGTGTGATAGAACAAGAAGTTTATGAGTTCTTAAAGATAGACAAGCCTGTTACACCTATATTTAAAGCCCTGCCTAAGATACATAAGTCTTTGACGGACCCACCACTCAGACCCATTGTTTCGGGGAGAGGGTGGGTCACAGAAAACATTTCTATATGGTTGGAATTTACATTGAAACCATATTTAGATAAGTTAGACAATATACTTAGGGACACAGGGCACTTCCTGGGGCTTTTAGCCGCAGTTACCAAATGAAATGGGAATAGTCTTTTGATGGCCACATTGGATGTTATCAGTTTATTTACTGTTATAGAACACCAATATGGGATAACAGCAGTGGGAGAAGTTATAAGCAGGTTGGGAGCGACTGAACACAAGCAACAAACAGTGCAGGATTTATTATCTTTGGTCTTGCACAACAATGTCTTTATAGGACCTGGATCCATATATAGACAGGCACAGGGGGTGGCCATGGGCACCCCCTGTGCCAATACTTATGCCAATCTGGTTTTGTCCAAATGGGAAACCGAGACAATCCTTAATAATCAAGAATGGGGTAGATATGTAGCCCTTTATGTCAGATTTGTGGATGATGTTTTTATTTTGTGGGATGGGGATCCATCCATCTTCGTGAGGTTCTTGGCTTTTTTTGCATACTACCACTACTTTTGTGACTTTTAGTTCCAAAACTTCCTTTACCCATATTGAGTTCCTGGATGTTTGTGTGGAACAAAATGAACATGGTTTCACTTCCAAACTACACAGGAAACAGTGCTGGCGGAATACATTGTTATCTTATGATAGCATGCACCCCAGACACATCTTTCCCAACATTGTCAAGAGCCAAGTGGGCAGAATATCTAGGGTGTGTTCAGAAGATGTGTGTTGTGAGGGTGAGTTATCCAAGCTGAGCCAACATTTTACAGAAAGGGGCTATAGGAGTGATGTGGTTAGCAATGCAGTAAGTAACAATGTTATACATAGACAGACCTACAATAGGCCATGGATGCAGAGATCTGCCAAGGATAGAGGGACAGTTACCACCACTCATAGTTATAAGAATGATCAATCTACCCTTCTTTTTACATATGGCAGTAACATCAAAGACATATGTAAGATAGTACAAAATAACTGGAACATTCTAAGGAGTGATATTGGCCTTAAAGATATAGTAGCTGAACGTCCCATGTTTCATTACAGAAGGAATAACAATCTCAAGGACTTGTTATGTAAAGAGGTACATTTGGATAGGAGACACACTCCTGAATTTAATATAGGCACACATCCCTGTGGCAATTGCAAGGCTTGTAAATACATCAACAGTGACATTGAATATCAACACCCTGATATGAGACAAAAATTCACATTTAAAGGGAGGGCAACCTGTAGAACTAAACATCTGGTGTATATGGCTAATTGTGAACAGTGTGAATGTTTTTATGTAGGGATGACAAACAACATGTTGAAAGTCTGTATTTTACAACATATTAGTAATATCAGAACAGGACAAGAGAGTAATGCCTTATATAGGCATATAAATCAATACCCTACGCACACCTTTAAGTTTAGGTGTATAGTAAACATTGCAGTTAGTGACAGGGGAGGGGATATTCAACACAGAACAGCATTAGCTGAATCCAAATGGATTGTGGATCTCAGAGCCCATAGACCACCTGGGCTTAATGATGTCTTACCAATTAAACCAGTGTTACAAAAAAGGCGGGCTTTTAAGAGCAAATGATTGGATGAAATGTATTTTAAATATGGCTGTTTTAGTGATGTTAAAATCATGTCTGATGAAGGATTGTTCCGAAAGCGCTTACTTTTATTAAAGAAAAAGTTTTTAAGAACAGATTCAGTGGTGACCTGCACTTTGTTTTTCTGCATTGTTTGGACTAGTACTACAGGTCTTTGGCATAACTCATTATTTTTGGTAGTATTTCTTTTCAGGCTATACATACACTAAATAATTAATACAAAACATGCTATACATAAACGTACATACCGAGTGTTCTACATACCTTGTTTTCGTTCCAAACTTTCATCTCTATCTCTCTTACACTGCTTAAACAAGTATATGGTATGAGCATACTGTTTGAATGTCTGACAAGTCATCCTTAAATACATCGATACCTGAAACATGTAGGTTTCCTGCCGCCAATTGGTGTTCCTGAGTGACTAATTACTTGCACATCAGCTGTGCAGCTACTCCATTCGCCAATTACGTGGCAACAGTGGGGTATAATTGATTTCTCCACTTGGGCGTTGCCCATTTGCCATACCTTCGGGGAGACGGCCTGTATTGTGTTTTGTTGTGTGTAATTGCAACTGCTATGTCTAGAGACAAGTATACTTTGGATTCATGTCCCCCGTGGATTGTGTGTGACAGCTAGAGTATGTGGTTCAACATGTGGGTGCACCTGTCATCCCAACCATCTGATAACGGACTATTGCAAACAAAACCTGTAACATCGCCATTTGTTCCATTATACAATGGCTACAATTTTGCATGGCGCCTTTAATTGCATCTCTCACAAGGTATGTTGACGGTTCTGCAGATGTAATTGACTGACTGGATGTTTGTGCTGTAACTACAGTCTGTATTGTTACAGTTTCTAGTGTGGGGGATGTCGGTGGGTGTACGTAGCATATACAGGTTTGTGGGGCTTGCATTTCTACATATTCCATATATATGTGTGTGGGCTCCGTCCATAATTAAAGAGCTATCAGTTAGTAGACTTATGTTACGGGATTTTACATTGGGCTGTTGTTAATTGGTTTCTATATAGTATGCAGGTGAGGTTGATACTTCCATACCCCCGGAATTGCAGCAATATGTAAAGGGATATGTCTAAATGACAGCTATCCCGTGTATTTCTGTCGCAGATATTTGCAGTCATTGCAGTTGTGTTGGTGACAGAACTTCTTTGCCATGGGTTGGCACGTTTTCATAAGGACATTGTGGGACACTTGCGGGACACACATCACTGTTTACAGGCCGACACATACCCATGGTCAGTACACAGGATAGCACATACTTTTATCCTCAATACATACTTATTGTTGTAGGACTTTGGCTACTTATCATATTGCATGTAACATTTACATTTCTTACATACAGGCGTAACTATTTAATGCAACTATTACATAATATATGGGATATAATAATGTCCTACAATCTCGGACAGTTGCCCTTTGTAATGTTTTATGTCAGGACACACCTGCCCAGGGAGGGGCTGTCCCTCCTAATGTGGGACAGGTGGTAACAGTATGCCTACGGCTAGCTATACCCACACCTACCATAATGATCTACCTCCGAGTTGGCACTAACAGACACATGATGTGGACACACACACACACATTACAGTCACACAGAGACACACACGGCACCCTCAACACACACATACACAGACTATGGCACTCACAAACACAGTTGAACACAGTACCTACGTGGACCACAACACCGGCAGCGGTAACTAAATGTGCCTTCATATCGTCATACTATTACTCGTGGTTGTACTGTTCTGGTACTGTGTTCTTTCGGTCTTTCAGCCTCGTGGTTACGCGTGTCGGTATGTTACACATTCCATAGTTGGCGGTATCCTATTTATTTGTACCTCCAAGGTGTTATGAATGTTGTTGACCTATATATATATTTGCAGATATCGTTGAATCCGTATATATCAACATATATCACTCTATCGCCCTTTCTATCTGTATTATATATATGTGTATATGTGCGTATATATATATATATATATATATATATATATATATATATATATATATATATATATATATATATATATCTGACAAGGAAAGTGACAGGCAAGCTACACCTTTCATTGTGTACTTGTCGGTGTATACTGTTTCCTGGACTCCGCACGTTTGTGTCTGTACCTGTCACATTACCCACCTGCCGTAGGTTAGGGTTACCAGCTGTCCCACTTTGCGAGGGCAGTTGTGTCCTGCAAAATATCTGTAAACATGGCAAATGTCCTGAGAGTTTAGGACATACTTATTTCCTATAGTTTATGTAATAGTTGCATACAACAGTTATTCTGTAGCTGAACCACCTATATGTTATAGAAACAGAATATGTAAGTAAACATTACTAGAATAAGCTTTTATCTAGGCAATACAGTGAAGTTCTGATTTTCATACTGGCCAGGTGTATGTGTCGGCCTGCAGACATCTGACGTATGTCCCACATTGGTCATTTAAAGAGGTGGCAGCCCTACCATAGGTACATCTTCGCTAGCAATACTGTTTGGTGATTGTATACATGATTGCGTGTTCTACTCCTGGCAGTGGTCGTTTTACCCTTCAGAGCAGGCACTATTAGTACAGGGGTGAAAAATGCTGGTTTCACCTGTGCTGGACATCATTGACCATGATCTGCGCGATATTCAGAAAAGCATATCCCTGTTTCGCGCATATCCGTATAGTCATATTTAAATGTCGCTTACCAGCAGTGGGCAATGCATATTCCCGCTAACGTGTGCTAAACATGATCTGATGACCTGCATCCGACATGCATTACTCGTGCCTTCGGGATTACGTTACATCCCTTGCAGGACGTGAGACTGGGAACATGCACGACGGTCACTGCATTTAACACTTGGACATCTGGGATTTGTACACGTGTTATGTCGTTTTGTATGTGGCGTATACTATGGCTGTTACTCCATACTGCACTCACATGGGTAACTCAGTTAGTTTACATATGCATGAGTCCAGTTAATGGTATGTCCATGTGATGTTTACTGGATGTGCTCTGGCATTGGGTATGTATTTCACAGTGAGCCACACACAATACTGTGCTACACCTTCAAACGACCATAGGTGGAGCATGCTGGAGTGACGAATACCTGTCATGAGTACACCCCATGCCTTGACACAACATTCATGATTACATTATGTGGAGCCCGTCATTAACGCAGCAGGGACTCCATGCTGAGCGTGTGCAGAACAGTGCTTACACACATGTGCTCCCTCGATTGCCTCTGCTCCACTAAGCGACAGTTGGTTATTCGATGTTGTGGCGACAGCGGACACTGTTTGCCCCATTTGGTGTATGGCCTCTGACAATCGGCCGTGTACCTACCGATGTACCTGGGAACCTATACACACAGCACCACCATATGCTGATAGGCGCATGTGCTGTTCAGGTGTTGACATTCCATGTTCCAATAGCTGTTGTGTGTACAATGTTTGAGGGCTGCCTATATGGGATTCACACAGTGGGCCACCTATACATTACAATTTGCAGGTGGTCGTGTTTGTGTGCCATCCATTTTACTGTGTGTGTAGGTGGAGAGGTGTGTCAGTCCATAGGGGCCTACACTGTCAGAGTATGTGCTATACATTCCCTCTTTGCTAAGGCGTAAGCATATCGGGCACGCCTCCGTCTGCCTTCTGGGGCTGGCACAGTGTGTTCGTGGTCTGAATCCCTCTGTGCCTGTGATGGCCTTGGCAATTGCGGTGGGCTATGAGGGCCTTCACCATGTTGTCCCAGCTGCAGCTGTTTCTGCAGGATCATGTTATGTAGCATGGCACATACTATGACGATGTGGCCACACATGCCTGGAGAGTACTGCAAGGCTCTACCAGATGTGTCGAAGCACCGGAACCGTGATTTCAACATCCCGAACACACACTTTATGATGATTCTGGTTTGTGCTTGTGCCTCATTATGGTGTTCTTGCATGGGTGTGTGTGCATTTCTGATGGGAGTCATCATCCACAGCTCCAGTGCATAGCCAGCATCCCCCACAAGGTGGCCATGTGGGATGTCCCCCCGACAAATACCTGATACAGCTGTGAGGCATGCCAGATATGGGAGTCATGGTAGCTTCCAGGGCTGTCAGCACACACATCAATGATAATGCCCTGGGCATTGCACATGACCTGGCAGTTGATGGAGTGGAATCCCTTGTGGTTTATGTAGTGCCTACCATGCTCATCGGGTGGTGACTTGATTTTTATGTGCGTGCAGTCTATCACACCCAGTACCTCCAGGTAGTGTGCCACACAGTAGAAGTGATGCATATTGCTGGCCAACTCCTCCTGAGTTTGGGGGAAGTATATATGCTCATTGGCATGTGGTAACATGGCATCCAGGAAATGGTGTAGTACCCTGGATGCTGATGCCTGTGAGATCCCCATTATATCTCCAGTTGGCCTTTGAAAGGTACTTGTGGCTAGTATTCGCAAGCTTACACATACCTTCGTGTCCACTGGGATGGGTTCCCCTCTGTTGTTTCTGCTTCTCAGGCGTGGCCAGCACAGCTCCACTATTTGCTGTAAGATGTCCCTGTCCACCCTGTAATGCTCTACTATCTCCAGATCATGTAGCCCCTGGTAAGTTACCCTTGGTCTGAACACTCTTCTCCTCCTCCGGGGCCTGCGGTGGTTGTCGGCATCATCCTCCACAACACCGTCAGTCTCTAACACATGCTGATGAATCACAGCTATGGCAGCTCCCAACATGTACATTTTAAAAGTTCCCCGTGTGTTTACACCTATGGTGCAGTGTTTGGGAAGACACAGGTGTGTGTAGGGTGCTTCCACGCTTTATACTATTGTGCTGTGAACACCGATGATGTCATAGGGTGTGTATGTACGATCATAGATACAGGGTATCTTATGTGTTTTACTACTGGAACTACTATTGTGGTGCCTTTGGTGTTGAATTATATTTGCCTGCCGTGGATTACCTCTTGACCTTCCCTTTACATTTCTGCACGTTCCACCTACCATTTTCTGGCATGCATCCAGCAGCCTGCTTTCATTTGTACTTTCCTAAACCTGGCTTATCTTGCATAATGTGTGCTATTGCCAGTCTACTGTTGGTTTGTTTTGCTCTGCTATGACAGATCTCCTATCTTTGCAATCCAATGCTTCCTCTCCTTTCTTTGCAATCCAATGCCTCCCTATCTTGTTTTGCAGGTTTCTGTGAGCAGACTTGTCAGCTGCCATCGATTGGCCACTGTGAGTTGATTGGTGTTAATTGCTCAGTAGTACTCCAATTACCCTACTTCGGCATTTCCTTCTTTTCTTCCCCTGATCTTCCTGTTTGTGCTATTGTTCGCGATGCGTGCATCTGCTTACCAGGTTTCGGGGACGTTTTCCTCCCCATACACATGCGCTTTCAGCCACCATGTGTGCTCCCAGCTGAACGATTCTATACCTTCCTCCCCACCCCTGTCCTGCAGCTTTGCTTAGCAATGGCCAGGCCAGATTTGCATTGCTCCAATGTGCTTACTGCTACGGTGGCACACCCCTCTGCTGATGTCATGTATCTCCTATGAGCCACTCCTCGGTGTTATAGCGCTGCGCTGTTTGGTACATCCTTCATCCGGCTGGAAGTTTGCGATTCAGTATTACCTGCCTCATTTGCATGGCATTGACTACTAATTCATAGTTACCACGCCGAACACTGTCGCAGGCCCTTAGCAACCCTTGCACCTTGGTTGTAGTGTTCCATGCCTACCATTGCGTATTATGGTGAAAACCTGATTAGTATTACATTGCGATTTTATGACATTTTTATATATTTTCTTTATGTTCCTGTTTGCGCGCACATGCCCTGCGGTTGTACTGTGTGTTACTGTGGACACGACATTAAATGTTGTTTTTTCGGTGTTGTGCATCTTTTCTTATGCCATTGGCTGTGTATTTAGCCATTGGCATATGTTAACTTTGTAATACATGAGTCTGGTCCGCTTCCATAGCTCCGATGTTCTGATTGGGAAAATGTAAACTGTGTTTTTTGGTTTACATTTCCCCTCGGCTTACGCTACACCTGCACCACTTCATGAATTGCTATCTGCCTTCATTTGCATGGTGCAACACTGCACATGGGGTGATTAGCATACCTATGCTGAGGGCTGCGCAGTTCTGGCGTACACCGGTAGTGCACGTGGAACTGGATCGTACCTGAATCGCTCGGCGGCCATATTTGGCTATATTACGCCTACCCTACGCCTGCGCCTGACGCAAGCTTCATGAATCCCGGGGACTATCTATTTTATACTATTTACTATTTACATGAACTCTACACTTCAGTTAAAATCCATCTGTATTATGCTGTTTGAAACAACAGATATACCATCCCTTATATATCAAGACATCACTATTTTAGTTCCTTTTTTGTTATATACTTTCATTTCTTGCAAACAATCCACTGTCTTGTTTATGCATTATATCAGAGTGAATTCAACTAACCTCAAATATTTTTAAATAAAATCTATAAAATATAATCTATCTGTGGTTTTTAAATCTAATACCACAAAATATAATCATTTGTGTCCAACTAGAAGTTTCTTATTAATGGTTGGCACCTTTTGTTGTGGATATAACAGGACTAATGCCACTCTCCTTGGACATAACATAACCCCACCCATGCCCTACCCCACCTATTTTGTGACATCATCATCATCACATCAAAATTGGGAAGACCCTTTTTTCTAATCATGATGCATTTTTATGCAGATGTATTATGTTTTTTGTAAAAACAAATAAATAAAAAAAAACAGTAAAGCTGCCAATTTAACAAACTCTGATAGTCTGCTTCTTTTTTTGATCCAGAATACCAACATTTGTACAGTGTTTTCTAGACTACTGGACAATCAGTTTGAATTCTGGATGGTCTGGAAAAAATGGATAGGTGGCAACACTATTCTTATTAAGCTGCAGTGTGGTAAATCTCTTCTTATATAACAAACAATCTGTTAATATATAACAAGTAATCAAAACTATGAAACCATTATTATTAGCTTCAAAGCTTTTTTTTTTAATTTTAATTCATTATATTATATGAATTAGGTATGTTCCTGATGTATGATTAAATACAACCCCCCGGACTCATGAAGCTTGGCGCAAGGCCGGTGTAAGGCCTGCGCCGGCCGTGCAGCGTATATATGGTGTAGTAGTGCCATATGCATATTAATGAAGGTGCGCTGCCACCATATCCACGTCCATAGGACACGTGCGTGAGTGCATGGGGTGTTACTAAGCTGCGCCCGGAGGCGTGTCAATGTCGGCTGTCGATGAGCAACCTAAACTGCTGAATATTATAGTCTGCCTGCAATAGTAATCGCACCTATCAGTGTCCATGGATAATGAAACGTATGCAAAGCATGCAAGACAGTTCCCGGCCACACAAAATTGAGAACCAAACAGAAATGCACGCAACACAATATGAGTTTCCGTCCATGGAACAAATGATATTTAAAATCGTGTGTCCGTAATGTACTGCACTGTAAGTAGTTATACCCAGTGGAAGTAAAGTGCATCATGTCAGCGCACTGCCAATACACACATCTAGCCCCATGGGCAGGGTCACCAGCAGTCCCACAGTGGTAGTGATAGTACACAGCTGGGCAGTTGTGGCCATATAACAACCGTAAAGAAACCTGAAAGTCCATATTGTATACCAAACTCACACAAACATATGAATATTAAAATGTGCTATACACATGAACAGGAACGTAACCGGCACATACACATAGGATGCTATATGTGGAACCGGGACATCCAAATGCAGAACCCATGCATGCAAATGCACACGCAACATCCCCTGTATAGCACATAAACCGCACTCCATGTCCGTATGTCCACCAAATCCAGCTACCAGCCTTATGCAGCATACACCTACACATAGCAGTATTCCCCATATGTAGTAGGAAGTATCGCCTAGGCAGTGTCAGGATTGCAAATATGTATCCCACGCTTGTAAACATCCCATCACAGTTACGTAAATCCAAATGCCCGCTGCTCATGTTTTGGCAAAATGTGTGTACATCCCGCGTGGGATAAGTAACCTGTTGAAACATCAGAGTTGTTTACACGCCACAGTGTCTAGTACACATCTGGACAAAACATGTATGTGTAGTCACGGTACTGTTCAGTTTCTAGACAGACATGCAAAACATACTACGCAGGATGGAACACCTGTCCACCATGCAGGTCTCCCCACTAGGGTTGCCACCTGTTCAGAAGCCCAAGGTGGGACATCTTTTGTAGAAATGTGAGAATTTGCAGGATTAAACATACCCCCAGCCAGTGCAAAGGACAGAATTACACTTGTTTGCCAAAATAAAAGCTTATTTCATAGCATTTGAATAGCTTATGCTATCTCAAATAATAGTTATGTGTTTCAGATACAAAATACCTGTATCATGCAACTATTAAAGAAAATAAGAAATATACTTTTGTGTTAAAATCACAGGACATTTGCCATGTCTTAGGTTTCATCGCAGGACACAACTGTCCAAAGTGGGACTTCCCCTCGCAAAGAGGAACAGGTGGTAACCCTACTCCCCACTGAATTATCGACAGTATATATTCAACTCAATCACATACCGACACCACCTCTCAACCTATTACAGCAACAAAATCTGGACAAAGCCTAAAATGATGGGTGGACAAATAGGGACAGATGCAAATACTGCTCTCACAAACTTCGAAAGTTCACAGAATAATAGTATGTACATTAGCATGAAATGTTGTGAAGGATGTGGGGTAGTCCCCGAATATTACAGAGGTCCGTACATTTTACAGTAACAAACCTTCAAATACGGCCCAGACCGCAGCATCCTTTATAAACGCATTCTATGAACACCTTCAGGAATGCATGGATCATGGGATACCAAATAAAACCAAGACCCAATCCTGCAAAGGCAGACGTCCTGTCTGGTGGACCCCAGCCATAAACAAGCTATACGATAGAAGGAGGAAGCTACTAAATGATAGAGCAAAATTCCAAAAAGGGAAGGCATCTCTGATCAGTATTAGCAAAAAACTACGGGCACTCATAAAATCGTCTAAGGCCAGCTTCGAGAGAAAAATTGCACAGGACACTAAGGATAATCACAAGGCTTTCTTTAGTTATGTTAGGAACCTGGGTGGTAATTCCCAGATATGCTCAGAATTAGTCCAAAATGACAAAAAATACACCGAACCCACAGACATTGCCAACATCCTAGCTGACAGGTTCAGCGCAACCCCCACCAAAAGGGCAAATATCTATTCCAGCAGAGTGCTGCCCCCCTGACATCTCGGATGCTCAGGTAAGAGCCGCCCTCTCCAAAGCAAAAAACACAGCATCAATGGGACCAGACGATGTCCCGGGCTGCGTCCTACATGAACTCCAAGAAGAGCTAAACCCAAACATAAAACTACTGTTCAATCTCAGCCTTACTACAGGATATGTACCCAAAGAGTGGCGTACAGCAACTGTGGTCCCTCTCCACAAAGGTGGTGCCTCAATGGATCCTGGAAACTATCGCCCCATAAGCCTGACTAGCTTGGTCTGCAAAGCTATGGAAAGGATAATCATGGACCTCATAAATAAAGATATTGGGGACCTACAGACACTGGATCCTACCCAGTTCGGCTTTGTTAATGGCAGATCCTGCCTCTTAAACCTGGTTGATTTCTTTGAAACAGTCACCAAGGCCATTGACGAGGGGAAGGTGGTCCACACAGCCTACCTGGACCTCGCAAAAGCCATCAATACAATACCTCACTCGGGCATTATAGATAAGCTCACCAGCTTAAATATAAACCCCTGTGTCACTAGATGGGTTGCAAACTGGCTCAAGGACAGAACCCACATGGTTAGAATTGCTGGAGCCATGTCAGACTCCAAACCAGTTACAAGTGGCGTCCCACAAGGCTCAGTCCTGGGACATCTCTTGTTTAGTATATATTTCTCGGAGGTACAGGCCAACACGGAAGGACTGTGGCTGACCAAGTTCGCAGATGACTGCAAACTGGGCGCCATAATCGGCTCTCCAGCCGACACAAGCATCCTCCAAAAGGGCCTCATAGAAACAGACAACTGGTGCCAGAGCCATGGCCTCAAGCTAAATGCCAAAAAGTGTATAGTCATCCCCTTTGGCAAAAACAAAGTGCCCACAAATTACCACATAGGTGGTAATCCATTAAGTGCAGAAGAAGTAATTAGGGACCTGGGGACCCAAGTTGATAGCAATCTCTCATTTGACAACCACATGGCCAAAGTGGTTAGAAAAACATTTTATATAGCCCACCTAATCATGAAGGGATTCAGATCTAGATCAGGGGAGGTCATTGTGCCTCTTTCCTCATCCCTCATCAGGCCCATAATTGAGTACAATGCCCCTTTTGGGATGTACCTTACCAGACACCTGCAGCAACTAGAAAGACCCCAAAAGTACCTCACCAAGAGGATCAAAGGGCTCAAACAGATGCCATATGCTGCCCGGTTAAAGAAACTCCAACTCTACTCAGTGGCATACCGCCTGTTTAGAGGTGATCTGTGCCTGACGTATAAAGCCATGTCCAACCCAGAATTAATGGACATGCTGCACCTCAGAAAATCCAAATCCTATCGCGCTACACGCTCGAGAGACTTGAACCTCAGCACTGAAATAAATAGGACATGCTGGAGGGACAGATTCATAACCCAGAGGCTCCCTTCACTCTGGAATAAAATCCCAGTCCAGGTTAGGCAGAGTCCCTCATTGACTCTCTTCAAGAGGAATCTTGATGAGTGGATGGGAGATCGTAGGTTTACCCCGGGTATGACTTCTTTGTCACTGTTAGACAGAGGCACAGTATACTAACGTCAAAAAAAGGGCATAGCAAAATTAATTTAAAATGGGTGGTGAAAGCCAAACACATTCTGGCTAGGCTTATAAATGCCCTAGGGCAGATAGCCTAGTATGAACCTATGAACCTATGAGTTTACTGTACTACTGCATACCTGTAGTTAATTCATAGTTAATTCATGTCCAAAATAATAATCCTCATATGAATGAATACAGGAAATAGTCAAATGTAAATGGGAACACCACTCACTGTGGATATGGGAACACCACTCACTGTGGATTATGTATTGTAACCACCCCCAACCATATTATGTATTGCCAACATTATAAACAGCTGACAGGTGCCCAAACACCTGTGTCTGTAAACACAGATAAAATGTTTAAAATGGACAAACTCTGTCCATGTGCTTTGTCTGACATTTGAACATGGTCAGGGCAGTTCTGATCACCAGGCGGACAAGCCTAAACCCAGATCACCACATGAACACCCTGACAATTAAAGACTTTTATGTGTCAGGATTATAAGCCTTGGGGTTCTGAATATCCCTGCAGTGATTAAATATGCAGCTTGGGTCCAGAGCAGTAGGGAATAGGGAATGTGTAATATGTAGTACCGCATTTTTCCCAGCAGGAGAATGGATGCCTGTGTCATAAGTGAAGCGGTGAGGCATATGTTAATGTAGCTATGTACTATGGGTATGCATATAAATGAGTCAGAACACCAAAAGTATAGTGGTTACAGCATCCGGCCAACGTGAATGCAGTCCCGGTTCAACTACGACTACAGCACATATAATGTTAAAGTGTAATGAATGCGTCTGTGCTGTACAGACATTTAAATATGTAAAGGTGAACGTGTGTTTTGCATATGTCCGTTAACCGGATTACAGATATTTTACTGGTACTGTCACAAGTAATAAAGCCCATGTAAGCACAAAGACTTAGTAAACATATGTAACCCACAATAAGGATATGCATGTGCGCCTGCGCGTAACCCACAATAAGGAAATGCAAGTGCACCTGTGCGTGTGTAATCCGCTCACAGCATAGCAAATGAATGCTGGTTTCAACACGTAATGTCTATATATGGATATATACATTTGTGTATAGATATATATCCACAGACTTAAACTAAATAAATATATGAAATAAAGAATGTACAGACATATATATATATATATATATATATATATATATATATATATATATATATATACATATATATATATATATATATATATATATATATATATATATATATATATATATATACATACATATATATATATATATATATATATATATATATATATATATATATATATATATACACAAACACATACAACATTAATTGATATATACCTAACAAACATATAAACAAATGTCCTCGTAGATATAACACATGTACATAAATAGGTTACATCATAGCTAGTATCGATAGACATACAGACATGCAATTAAGGTAAATACATTGCTGCTCTCAAAACTATTGCCCGGAAAGTATCAGTGTGCCAGATCTGCAAGTCCTACTCTTTAAGCATGGATATAGGTGTCCTTTGCAGGACCCCAAAAATTGTGAATCTATTCACGCACTGTCCTGTAATGATTGCTGCAAAGAAGTGTCATCCGCAACTACAATATAGCTGTACATGCAACAGTAGCTTGTGCAAGTGTAATAACACATGGGTTGACAGCATGTATGACATATGTCCCAATATGCGGAGAGTGGATAGTGCTTAGAAGTGTCTTCATACTTTATTATCGCTCACATTAAATATGTGTTATGACTACTGTGGAGGGGTGTCAGGTCTGGGAATCATGGGTATGCAATAATGGGCCTAGGTGCCTAGGTGTTGGTTGGCACAGATTTATGAGGTCCGCCCCATGGGAGTGATTAATATTCCTATGTGGGTATAGCAGACGCCTATATCTTCCAAAAATGAAGAACCCATCTACTGGATATTGTGTAAACTATTGGGGGAAGACGTAGGGACTTATATTAGTGTCGTGCGATTATCATGGACGACATGCGCAATTAAGATGGTAACCATACCTCTCAACCCATCAGAATAAGACATCTGGACAAAGGCATTTTAAAATAAGTACAAATAGGGAATATTTCAAATATTCCTCTTACAAAGTCAGAACGTTGATAGAATAATGGATCATTCATTAGTATGAATGTTTTGAGGGTTATTAATTGTAAACTACTAATGTCTGTCATTATTGTCTAACCCCACAGTCCCTAATGACTTGCCACTAAATTACCAGAAAGGCACAATATTATTAAAAAAGGTACAAAATTATAAGTCTAAGTTTGGGACATTTACCCAAAATGTGTACAGTTGAGAGGTATGAAGGTAACCCTGACCTAAATAAATGTACAGAACTAGTGAGATTAGGTGGACAGGTGTGAAGAAAGACGTGATGACAAATGACAAAACATGTTTAAGTCAAAAGCATGTACCTCGATAAATTTGATGAATACTTATGCCCTGTGATAGTCAATGTGGAAGGTTAATAGAAACAACATAAATGTGTCCCTCAGGGTGCTATGCAGTGTCCCCGATACAGTGTTCAGTCTCCCACACTCGCATGTGAGTTCTGCCACTGACGGAAAGCGCAAATACTGGTGAACACATAAGGTAGATGATAGCAGAATATGTTTTGATTAGCACCTGTTGGCTTTTGTGAGGAACACAACACTCTGGGCGGGTGTGTCCTACAAAAGGAATGTAATGGCATCTGGCCTGTGATTTCTTCATATATTGTGTGTAGTGGTGTAATAAAATGACATATCTTGTATCAGAAACAGATACATGTTATAGGAAACAGTATTATCGACTATACTACTACAAGACAAATCTGAAGGTATGAAAAGCGCTGAAGTAGTCAGTTTAGTATTGACCGCAGGTATGTGTTGACTTGTCAAATGTCACAGCTGCACATATAGTTCCTATAGGGCTGTCACCTCTACAAATGATGAAAGTGGGAGATGCTCTGTAGAAATGACAGATGTAGCAGGTCAAAACATACCTACAGCCATGCTTACTCCACAAATAGACATATTAGCACACAGCAAAGCTTAGGCCAGGATTCACGAAGCCTTGGTCGGTGTGTACGAGTAGAGTAAGAGTAGAGCAAGGCAAGATGTCTGCCGAGCTATTCAGCAATATCCTGTAGGGGCGTGTAACACAGCCCCTAAAACGAACGTTGCACGGACAATGTTAGGATATGCAAATTACCCCATTTGTAGGTGAAAGCTATGCAAATGATGTAAAATATGCGATACATGAAACAGTAAGCTGTCCGTGCAAGAGTAGAGTTATGTGCAGAAATGTACACTGATGTTAACCGAGTAACGTTCTGCAAGTAGCTAAACGGAGCAATGTCATCTGCAAATAAAGGATGGATTTAGTTGAAGAAGCATGCCAATGGCCAAATATAAGGCCAGTGGCATGTTTTTCCATTGCAAATTAATAAAACTCCAGTTGTCCTCCCCCGATCTCCGGTGTTTAAGCGCAGCGGCACGAATACGCACTGTGCATACAAAACAAGACAAATATGTAAAATATACATACAAATTGTAATGTCAGTTAAAAGTTAGTTCGTCATGCAGGTGAATGGCAAGCTGAAGAGAACATGGCTACTGAGTAGTGGTTGCTATGTGTGGAAGCGCACTCTCAGAGATGTAACCAAACATTAGTAGGCAATCCTATGCAATTGAGGCTGAGGATAGTGAAGCACAATTTGTCATGCCATATGGGCCAAGCCTCTACAGTGTAAGAGTAGGTTAAGGGGACTATCAGCGTAGAAGATAGGTGACATCATGAGTGTGTATGTATAAAACACTGTAATCTTATTGGAGCAGTGTGTCACATGTTTGCTGTCAGTGACTCATCAGTGGAAGAGGCGTGTTATGATTTATCCTACGTAAAGTCAGGAAACTGGTGGTGTATGCCATGGATATCACTGAAGTTTCTTGCAAACCTGCTGAAGTGTGCTTGCGCCCGTGCAAGCCTGTAAGCCCGAGTAAGCATGTGTGCATGTGTGTCTGCCCGTGTGCGCGAGTTGAAGAACGAGTAAGCTACTGTAAGATTGTTGAAGCCCGTGTAATGCTGTGTAAGCCAGTGTAAGTGTTTGTACGCATGTATAAGCCTGTGTGCACACATGGAAGTGGATGTGCACTTCACCGTGCTCCTATGCGCGGCGCCGCTCACTGTGGACACAAACAGTGAAAAGGAAGGTAAACAAATAGAAGTAAGTTAACCAAGGAGAACTACCACAGCTAGCAGGTGAAAACAATCAGACTGAGTATATTACACAGCCAGTACAGTAGGCCAGCACAGCACATACAACTCTACAAACAGCATTCCACCATGTTTTTCTCATACACACTGTAACACTGTAGTATACTAAGAGAAGTGAAAACTGTAAAAGCTTAACTGAGACAACATAATGTTAGGGGCTGCCATTGCTATTATATGTCAACATATGCAACATGTGGAGGGTTGTGCCAATGTGAATGCTGCTCAGCATCACACAGTGAGCAGACAGAGAGGAGTGTGCAGGCACAGGGTAACCTACCAGGGGCTACATGAGCTGGAGATAGTAGAGCACTATAGAGTGGACAGAGACCTCCTGCAGAAGATTGTGGAGCTGTGCAGGCCATGTCTCACACACAGAACCAACAGAGGGAAACCTATCCCAGTGGAAACCAAGGTATGTGTTGCCCTAAGGATACCAGCAACAGGTACCTTCCAGAGATCAACTGGTGATATGATGTGGATTTTACAAACATCAGCATCCAGGGTACTGCACCAGTTCATGAATGCCATGTCAGCACATGTCAGTGATGATGTATATATCCCCAATTCCCGTGAGGTATTGGGCAGCAATATGTGTCTTTTCCACACAATAGTGGAATACCCTAAGTACTGTGTGCAATACACTGCACGCACATATGCATCAAAGCACCAGCCAGTGAGTGTGGTAGGGCCTACATCATCCACAAGGGCTTCCCCTCCATGAAGTGGTGATTTGTGTGTGATGGCCAGCCAATAATAATGAATGTGTGTGCTGGATGCCCTGGAAGCTGCAATGCTTCAGATATGTGGCATCTGATGCAGCTGTACAAAACATTTGGCAATGGGGACAACCCTCATGGTTACCTAGTGGGGGATGCTGGATGTGCAGTTCAACTGTGGCTGATGACACACATCAGAAATGCACACACACATGAACAGGACTGCCATAATGAGGCACACGCACAAACAGAAACTTTACTCTAGCATGTGTTTGTGTCGCTCAAGTCACAGTTCTGCTGCCTAGACACATCTGGTGGAGCATTAAAGCACTTGTCAACTACATGTACCAGAATTGTCTGTGGCCTAGGTCATCTGTGTCACACACACACACACACACACACACACACACACACACACACACACACACACACATGACAGTTTATATACATAGTGTGAGTGACTGTTCATGTATGTGTATTACTGCAGAACAGTTCAAACACAGCAAAGTATGTCAGTAATGGAAATTCATCATAGTTGTACAACCAACTTGAAGGATATGCATGCAGAACTCTCATTGCTTATGTGATACAGTGATGTACTTAAAAATACCATTGTAAATGCAAATATCAAATGACAAATGACATAGCACTTATCTATATGTACACATTGTTACCCATTATACATATTGGGGTGTAATACCTATGTGTTACTGTTGGTAAAGTATGTGTAGTAAATGTGGATAACTGACTCTTTTTAGCCTTATAGGTTTACAGCATGGGTTGGATAACACGTATCTGTCTGTATGATACCCTTGTGTAGAATAACTGTGTCATGTGCAGAATGCATTCTAGGCCACATTATGAATTCCCAGATGTGGACAGGAATATCCCTATTGTCTTTGCTTGTAAATAACATGGCTATATGTCAAACAGTAATGGTCCCAGCAATGTGTGGCGGTCAATACCAGTGCGTACTGGTATAGTATAGTACATGTAGGATCTACATGCTACTGTGTGTCCTACATGTGTGGGTCAGTTCTGAAGATATCATATAACAATTGGTTATTCAGACTGTTGAGGTCGTGTCTACTACCATAATGCAAAACAATCACAGATAGTAACAGTATCACCCACAGCACCGTGTAAAACCATAGCAATCACACATGTGTAGACAAGTACAACAATATGTGTAGTATAATGCATACTGGCCACCAATAGAAACTATGAAGTGTTAACAGTGTGTAATACAGGGCATGCCACCATTCCAATGTGTCCACTATACATGTACATGCAGACAGTGCACCTTCACCATGTTCACATATAAATACATGAAAATCTGTACTACACACATCACACACGTACTGCACACTCTGAAACACATGCTGCCAATACTACACACGTCAGTCAAATGGCACATGGATGGATAATACATCTTCAGAATTAACAGTGCTGTACACTATACTACATTGATGATCATAGCTGTAATGTATCATGCCTGCTTACATACACCTAGAAGGAAATCACACTTTGTGTTAACAACATTGTAATATTATTACAGTGCTATGAAGCCACCCTGTGCATCAGCACCATGTTAGTCTGTACCTGCATCAATGTTACACATTACAAGAGGTGGCACAGGTGTCATCATATGCACAGGGTATGTAGTTTCTTTTCCAGAGCCTGTCATTGAACCATCCAATCAACATGTATGCATTTGTGTGTGTGTGAGGGACAACAGGTTTTGCATGGCCCAATGTTGATGCAATGTGTGTGTGTATGTGTTATCCCTAGCTGTTTGTTTTATGTGTGTCTCTGCATGTACACTGTTTCAGCATGTGTCAGCCATATACTGGAGGTTGTGGGACAGTCACACACTGTACCTGCCAGGCTGTACAGATCACCATTCTTGGCCATGGACACCCCTCCATGCATTCAACCATATTCCAGTCCTGCACCTGGCAATGTATACACATACATTCTTGGGATCTGTATCACAACCTGTGGATAAATGGGTGTCAGTAATGTTAACCTGATTTGCATAGTACTGACATTTAATGCATAGTTATATGAGCCATACTAATCCTCCAAAGTAATAACCACTGCTGACTGCTGCTGAGATGTGCACATGACCATTTAAAGGTGCTGTACTATCATTGTTTTCAATGTCCCTTGTAATACCCAGCAACAAAATAACTGGTCACTACACAACTATAACCCAGGATCACTACAGCACACAGTATGTGCACTATCACAGAGCCATAGCACATTCAGATACATCCAAGGTGATCATGTACAGATAATGCAGCACATTCAATAGTGCTAATATCCACATACATATTACAAATATATATATATATATATATATATATATATATATATATATATATATATATATATATATACACACACACACACACACACACACACACACACACACACACACACACACACACACACACAGGGCTGGGAGTTGAACATACACCTAACTACCTTATCACACTACAGCATTACGCAATTACAGAACGCGCTACTGAGATTACTGAACACAGCACTCCCAGAGGCATATTTCTAGGTGGGTGAAATCATCCGCAAAGGCAAAGACAACGATAGGGAATGTATGTGTTGTGAGGCATCTAAAAGCATAACTGTGTCCCCAGGCAGCTGGAAACACACACACACACACTTGGCAGGGCTGGGAGTTAAACATACACCTAACTACTTTATCACATTACAGCATTACGCCTTTACAGAATGCGCTACCGAGATTACTGAACACAGCATTCCCAGAGGCATACTTCTAGGTGGGTGACATCATCCGCAAAGGCAAAGACGCTGATAGGGAATGTATGTGTTGTGAGGCATCTAAAAGCATAACTGTGTCCTCAAGCAGCTGGAAACACACACACACACACACACACACACACACACACACACACACACACACACTTGGCAGGGCTGGGAGTTGAACATACACCTAACTACCTTATCACACTACAGCATTACACATTTACAGAACACGCTACCGAGATTACTGAACACAGCACTCCCAGAGGCATACTTCTAGGTGGGTGACATCATCTGCAAAGGCAAAGACGCCAATAGGGAATGTATGTGTTGTGAGGCATTTAAAAGCATAACTGCATCCCCAGGCAGCTGGAAACACACACACACACACACACACACACACACACACACACACACACACACACACACTTGGCAGGGCTGGGAGTTGAACATACACCTAACTACCTTATCACACTACAGCATTACGCATTTACAGAACACGCTACCAAGATTACTGAACACAGCACTCCAAGAGGCATACTTCTAGGTGGGTGACATCATCCGCAAAGGCAAAGACGCTGATAGGGAATGTATGTGTTGTGAGGCATCTAAAAGCATTACTGTGTCCCCAGGCAGCTGGAAACACACACACACACACACACACACACACACACACACACACACACACACACACTTGGCAGGACTGGGAGTTGAACATACACCTAACTACCTTATCACACTACAGCATTACGCATTTACAGAACACGCTACCGAGATTACTGAACACAGCACTCCCAGAGGCATACTTCTAGGTGGGTGACATCATCCGCAAAGGCAAAGACGCCGATAGTGAATGTATGTGTTGTGAGGCATCTAAAAGCATTACTGTGTCCCCAGGCAGCTGGAAACACACACACACACACACACACACACACACACACACACACTTGGCAGGGCTGGGATTTGAACATACACCTAACTACCTTATCACACTACAGCATTACGCATTTACAGAACGCGCTACCGAGATTACTGAACACAGCACTCCCAGAGGCATACTTCTAGGTGGGTGACATCATCCGCAAAGGCAAAGATGCCGATAGGGAATGTTTAGAGAGTGAGCAGTCTGAAAGCATATTACTGTCCCAAGGTAGATGTAGACAAACACACGGCAGTGCTGTCATCGGGGCAACTAAATATCTACGGAGCACTATAACACTAAATAGATACGGGATGCACCACAGACAGTACACCCTTCGAGACAGCAACCAGTGTGTTCAATGTAGGCATCCATCGTGACATTGAAAATGGACATCTGTTGCCTGGATGACCACCATGGCTATACAGGATGTCAATGGCCATGCCCACATGCTTAGTATCACACGTCTGTTTGGAATGTACTGTGTGTCCATCTACACAACGGCGTACTGGGCATGCTCACACACTTAGCAGTTGCAAAGGGCCGTTTTGCATGCACACGGATTCTAATCACGGAAGGGCGCAGTTTGGAATGTACTGTGCGTCCATCTACACAACGGCGTACTGGGCATGCTCACACACTTAGCAGCTGCAAAGGGCCATCTTGTATGCACACGGAGTCTAATCACGGAAGGGCACAGTGTGGAATGTACTGTGTGTCCATCTACACAACGGCATACTGGGCATGATCACACACTTAGCAGTTGCAAGGGGCCATCTTGCATGCACACGGAGTCTAATCACAGAAGGGTGCAGTGTGGAATGTACTGTGTGTCCATCTACACAACGGCGTACTGGGCATGCTCACACACTTAGCAGTTGCAAAGGGCAGTCTTGCATGCACACGGATTCTAAACAAAGAAGGGCACAGTATGGTATTACTGTCCCCACGTGCATGAAGGCCACTCACATGTATTGACCAGTACACACTCAGGAGCTATCACAGATGTCTCAGGTGCAGATCACAGAGGTACACACCACAACCTACAATGTAGCCGTCACACATCACCATGTCATTGGACCAGCAATACACAGCTATACATTAACACAACACTGTGTGACTCATGACCAGTGGACTGTACATAGGTCTTCAGAAACTGTGCAGACTACCCATGTACCGAAAGGGTTCCATCATGTGTTATGCATTGCAATGATACCACTGTACATAACCGGGTCGGCTCTACACATACCAGGGGCCCTGGGACTTACACAGCTGTGACAGATGACTGTCGCTGTACACCAACGAACACACATGTTTGGCTATGTCATACATGCAATTGCAGTGGATATGTGCATGGACCACACACACAACACATATGTACATAGCATAGCTTTTGCTGTCCTCTGTGCAGACAAGTGGCTACAGCAAACATGCGCACGCAAATGGAAGGTGGGTCCATGGCTTTTGAATGCTAACAGTACATGAGGTAGCAATGTTGACCAAGGACACATTCCCTCTGTACTAGTTACCCATGACACCCATCATATCATACAACATGTGTTATGTATGTCAACACACATGTCCACCAGTTGCAATACATTCAAACATGGCGACATGACAGGCATGTAGGACCAACACACATGTACAATCTGTAGTGTGCATGCAGCTACCATGCATGTACAGTAGCTGATGTAAGTAACTCATCTGTGCCTAACTACAACATGCAGTTGCAATGCCACCCCATCATTGACACCTGTATATGGTGACATACTGACAGTACGGTAGGATGTACAGCAGGTATGGATGTATGTTTGTACATAAAATGGTGATGCACCTGTGTAGATGGATGTTTGCCAGGGACGGCTCACAGGTGTGTCACACACCATCCAACCATGACATGTGCAAACAGTACGCTATGTTATCGTTACTTGACGGTGGAGACATAACACCTACACAGCGGTCAGGTGTTACCGACAGTACGTCACTTGACACCTGTAACACTTACATCCTCCTGTGTGCATATAGCAGCAAAATTGCCGAAGGTAGCGTTGGTACACATAATGCGGCCAATACTGCTGCATGTCTGTCAGACGTATCATCATATAGCAGGTGTATCATTCACAGTACAGCCATATGTGTTTGCTTGTGTGACCATATATGCCACATATGGTGTGGAATACAACCCACTTGTCACACACCCCTGTACACTGTTGTACAGATCTGTACATACTGCAGTGTGGAAAGCATGACGTAGGCAGGTGTGGTGTGTGTATCACACACATCAGCTATCCAAATGTGTATGACATTTGTGGTCTCCACAGTGTGTGTGTGTGTGTGTGTGTGTGTGTGTGTGTGTGTGTGTGTGTGTGTGTGTGTGTGTGTGTGTGTGTGTGTGTGTGTATGTAGGTATGTATGGCTGTCTGGTGCATGGAGTGAGGGTGTATGTTACCATACAGAACACACAGGATCTCTAACCCCTCATGGTCATGCAGTCCACTACCCTGTTGATGCCATGGGTCTCAGCCGCACTGGCTACCTGTACATGTTCTTTCTCTGTGTCGCATTGTGTGGGTGCACAGTACTGTGAGGGTGATGACCACATAGGCAAGGGTCCTCACCTCAACACTATGAGGTGTGCGTTATAGTGTTGTTGACCCCATTAGTGTGAGCATGTTCCTGTAATGTGACAGGGTATTACTGCTACACAGTGAGGCCTCATGCTATCAAGTGGCCTCTAACATTATCATTGGCCAGACCACTGTGTACAGCCCCTGCACCATGTCAACATACCTGTGATGTGACCTGGTATGGATGTCACGTCTCTAGCCACTGTAGCCTATTAAACTGCCCACATGCTTCTGGATCAGTATATGTGTGGACATCTGTGGTATGTTAGACGTTCTGACAGTCAGGCTGAGGCTACGTATAGCATGCTAATATTGCCATATGTCCCTGTGAGTACTCCACAATTACACATGGGAGACTGCAAACAGTGCTACTAGTAGGCACATGCAAGTAGACCATAAGGAGGAAACCAGGGCATCATTACCAACATGCTGTTACTGTTGTTAGTATGACACATACTGTGAACATATAACAATGCATGCTAAACCTGTACTACATGGTATGTCTGGTGCGTGTCAACAGTACACAACTAATGTAATATACACGTCTCACTATTCTCACACAACTATTGTAATATACACTTCTCTCACTATTCTTACACAACTAATGTAGAATGCACTTTTCACTATTCTGTTCACCCTGTGCATCAGACCATTTGAGCATGTCCCTGCACCGATGGTGTGGATGACAGGGATGTGGCACAGCCTTCATCATATGCACAGGGTGATAATGTTTGCCAAGGGCATAGGCTGCACCAATGGATGACATCATGTGTGTGGGTAAGGGCCAGTGATATGATTGGACATGTCTGTTCAGTATGCATGTGGTTTTTGTTGTGCCCTACAGATGTCTTTGCTGTGTGCGTGTATGTGTGCTCACAGTTCTGCTTTTGTGAGGCCTACATGGGGTATTATTGACAGCTCCAGTTTGTACAGACCAGGTTGTACAGCTCACTGTGTCCGGCCATGGCCACGTGACCTGTGCCTGCCAGGGGTTGCACGGGCACTACCAGGCAGAGGTACAGATTGGCTACTGTCCGATGACACATGTCCACTGGAACTGTGTCCCCACTGGGAATGTCCAGGGCCACATCCACATGGCCTGCTGTGTCCTGGTGTGGACAGCGCAGCACCAGCTGCACTGCTACTGCTACTGCTACTGGCACTATGGGAGTGGGCATGTGAAGTGGCATGCTCACGTTGACCTGCACTAGGTGGTGTGGCTGGCCTACGTCCACATGGCCTACGCCTCACTCCTATCAGATGTTCCAGCACAGACAGCTCACACTCGTGGATTGCCATGCCACGGTCAAGGATTCCAACCATGTCACCCAATCGCCAGTCCAGAACATCAGCAATCTGCTGTTGAGCATTTGCCAAAGCCTGGATGTTGTCATTTAGGGTATGGATAGCAGCCCTCTGCAGCCTCTGCCCTTCCCTGGTCTGCCGTTCAGCACGTGCCTGTGCCACCATTACAGTCTGGAACATGCGTCTGGTGATACCAGCTGCTGCGCTCTGTCCTGCAGGTGCATGTCTGCCAGAGGTCCTCTTACAAGCAGCACTGGCCACATGCCTGTGTGGCACATCTGCAGTCATTACACTGACACCATGGTGTGTAGACACACCTTCTGTAGCCACCACACTTTCCTGTTCCACGCTAACAGACACTGACTGTTCTTCCTCTATGGCCACTGGTGATGCGGTATGTGTTGGCAGCAGAACTGTGTGCAGGGAAGAGGGGGACATAGCTGGGATGGCAACCGTTGGCACAGATTCAGCCCCTGACAATCCTGCCTGTACCTCATGCATATGCTCAGCACTGCTAGTATCTGTGGGGACACTAACATCAGATGGACCGCAGGAGGGTAACGCACCTACATCACCTGTGCATGCAAAGAAAGACCCTAAATTATAATAGGTTCACACACACACAGACACACACACACAGACACACCATGCATGTGATTTGACAGATGGCATGCAACATGCCTGTGGTACAGCAGAGGGCATGCAGCTCAGACATTAATAGTGTTAGTAAGCATACCTCCCTGGGGTGCACACTACAGCAAGCAGGTGTCATATCAGTAGCCATGCAGTTCACACAATCATGGTAGTATGCATGCATCCCCATGATACACCATGTGGACCAGAACAGGATAACAGTACACATGGCTGATGTGACCTTGACATGTACTCTGCTGATGTGTGCATTAACATGCATACATGTCTGACACAATGCTGTCCTGACACATGTACAGCATTATAATGGGCATCACATTGCGGTGTTGTCTGTATGCCCTACAGATAGAATGCATGTTTAGCAAATGTGCATGAGCATGGAAGGGTAGTGTGAGCCGTCTACATTGCTATACAGTGTGAAGTACAGACACTGTGCCATTGCATGGCATCTTGAGGCATCTGTATTGCTGTACAATGCATAATATGTGCACATTGCATAGCCATAACTGCATGCATACCCATGACATAACTGTGGATTGTGACCCACGATGCTGAGGTGTATACACACCAAACCATGCTGTGTCAAGTGACAGATCACTGAAGGACCTACAGCTGACATCCCTGCACAACAACTACAGGGTCTTAGCTGCCTGGCAACCATGTCCACACATAGTGGACATGCCAATTCACCATTTTCCACCTGCCATTGATGTACCACACACACACAAGGTGCACAGCTAACGGTGATGTTCTACAGCAGCAAGGGAAATGTACAGTATCTGTGGCCTGGTGTGGTGTCAATGTCTGTGGAAGCTGTACAGGTGACTACTGTCATGCTATGACACAGTTGTGATGTTCAACCAATCTTATATGGTAGACTTCAGTGACACCTCCACTAGCTGTGCACAGGCTGTTAGGATGTCCAGTGTACCACATCAACTGCATAATCAGTCAACTAAGGCTATAAGTGGACCATGTGTGGACAATGTACAACAGGGTGTATACACATCACATCTACTGTGTGGCTACGTGTCTCTGGCCATCTCCCATGGCCATGTGTGCACATGTGTTGGCCAAATGTGTGTGATGGCCATCTATCTCACATGTCTGTGTTGTCCCATATGACATACACCCATAGATGTCAGATATGTCACCATCCACAGGGCTGTGCAGACAATGGGTTGTATGTTTGGTATGTGGGGTATGGGTCATGGGATAGTGTGACAATATTGCAGCAAGAACACTACATGTCTGGGACATGTCAGATGGCACATCACAATGTGTGCACCCAATGCAGGGGCATTCAACACAATGGTGACAACTGTGGGCTACCCATATCACAGCTCACTGTGTAGTACTGTTTGCGTACCACACATGTTGTTCCAATGCATACTACATATGCCTCCATTGTAAAACACCTCCACCATTGTATGCACAACTGACCACACATGTAGCAATGACAAATACTGTGGTTTCAAGTTGGTGTATCATTTCATTTGTATATATTGCATATGGGTGGCCTGTGTAAATGATGGGTGCTGCGACCTGTATATCATGACTGGAATGAACATCAAGTTTGCAAGTGTTAACTGGCCACATGGCAAATAGATCTATGCTTTAACATGCCTGATACTGATGACAGTCTTACCTGCAACGGACTCATGTCTGTGCGGCACACCAGAGGTACCTGTATAGGGGTGACACAGCAGTATGAACATTATCCATGACTGTATGACAGCCATAGGGTGCACTGTGCATGTTAACACATCTGCCTGTATAATACCATATAGTATGCACATGTGTGCATACACAGGGTAGCATACTGTAGTATGCAGCATGTGTGTCCACATACCTTGCATATGTTGTTACTTTACATAATGTACAGTGACACATGCAACTAAATGGGATATAATAGCCATATGTGCAGTACTGACTTACCAAACAACTCCAGGCTCATTGGTTGGGAGACACCCACCTCCACGATGGCAGCTAGTGTTTGTGGATGCTGTTCCCTGGGTGTCCCCAGACTGGCCAGTAGCTCCTCGGTGTGTGTGAGTGGGGGCTGGGTTGGTGGCCCACCACCTGTTCCACCTTGTTCCCTGGTGATTGCAGTGGCACGCTATTTTGCAGGTCGTATCAAGTCCGTGCAGTGTCTGCGCACCTGCTGGTAGGTGCAGTTATGGCCACCCACATCGTTCACCCTCCTGCGTAGATCCTGCCACAGGTCATCCCGCTGCTGGGCATGCTGTGGCACATGGCTGAACAACAAGTCATAGTTGTCATGGAGATGTGGGATGAGGACATCATCCTCCTGGCAGCTGTATGCTGGGAGGCGTGTACGGGGAATTATCTGTAAGACATAATGATGGACCGGTGACAGTTTCAGAGATGTACAGAGATACTGCTGCACATACATTTCTATGACATCTACTACATCTGCACAGTTATCTTTGCAAAGCATCATGACACTGACACGACTGACGTGTTTGTGTCACACATGTCACACCCATTATGCATTGGATATCATCACCATATATGTGTGTCACCTCATTACAGTGTTCATACTCCATGTAAATGCTGTCTTGCTGTGGGCATGTCTATTTGCCTGCACTTGTGTTCTTACCTATCTGCACATGCCTGGATGTGTCCACAGTAATGCTGTTGACCTGGATGCTGTGTATATGTCACATATCAACACAGACACAGCCGTAATGGACTTGAGCAGTGACAATGCACACATAAGCATGGACACCTGTACATGCATGTGTTTTGCCATATACATCTACACAGCATTGTACAACTGTTCAACATCCTGCCACGGATCGCCTGTATTGCACATGTGATAGACATGGGACAATGGCTAGTCAGACGACATTCGCAGGGATGGTTATCAACCATAGCATGTGCGGGCATGGTTTCCAAGCTGTAACAGACAGCCATTATGCCACCGCAAGGTGCATCAGTGCCACATTACTGATCCAGTCAGTTGATAGTACATCTACCATGCGGCCATGACACCATGTATGACTGGGATGACATGTGCAGCTTTGGTGGACAGGGTTGCATGGTATGGCGGGAGTATGTCACATATATGTCACAGGGATCTGTCCAGCCTGTGGCGATCCTAGTATTAGGATGGTGGCTGTCCATGACATATGTCTTATAGATCAGGATATGGACATGTAGAATGTCCATCATCATGGTGTAGCAAATGTCTTTCTGCAAGGTAGACAGCATGCTGCATAGTGGGGGTGAGGATTGTGAAGGCTGGTATCGCACAGCCATGCATAGCCATTACCCCTTAAAGGTGGTATGTGATCCAATATTGGTCACCACAGTGCTGTATATGCCTGTCCAGTGATCTCCGTGCTCATGGATGGCACCCTGACATGACATGGGTACCTCATATGACTACCTAAGGGGCCTGGAGACATCACCAAGTCAGGGGGTGCACTGCACAGCACCATCCCTTACACAGTGTCCATAATGTTGACCACAGCCTAGGTAATAGTTTATGGGTATAGGGATGTTCACCTAGCGGTGACAATGCTGGTATCATCCATCAGACTGTGCACATATGTCACACACCTCACCCACACAGCCCATTCTGTATGTTGTTCACAACACTGACACAGCTATACTGATAGGTCATGGCCATTCACAGCCCTACATACACAGATGCCTAACATTTGTCTGTGTGGTATGGGCTACAATGAGGGTGGGGTACAACACATTAACCCTATTCTACTGTAGCTGGCACTGGTGTGATGTGTACATGTCAATACTGCACCTTTTGTAGTTGTGAGTCTGTCAACAGGCCACTGGTGGAACACTCCTGTGACATACAAAGGTATTTGTAATCAAACATCCGTGCTGTCTTGTACATCTGTACTGCTAACATCTACAGTGATAATGGTTCATGGACATGCACACCATACTCAGCAGGGTTATAGTGCGGTGCCACCAAAATGACTGTCATCACCACTTGTGGGTTGATATTATCTAACACCCTATCTGTATTGTATGGTCATGCTAGGCACTTGTTCAGAACTTGTGAGCATGTCATGAGCTACTGATTACTATAGCACCCATTCCACACCATTTCCCACAGGTACACTGGCTGTCCTACACTTCCCAGCTTGCTTATGGTACAACAGCTGTTGTACACACGTAATGCACATATCCTGTGGGACATGGTTGTATATACAGGCATGTCCAACTGTCACGTACCAGTGCTACTGCCTGTCTATATGAGGGATATGTTGTACATGTGGCAATAGAGCAATTGTCTCATGTACACATTCAATGCTCACCTCCCAAAATACGACACTACGGCCTGTGGGGGATGCACTTCTGCAGCCGTGCTGGGGGCATAGCTCTCAAGTGTACCTCATTACGAGGAACGTACCTCATTTGGGGTCTTAAAAGGTGCATGTTCCTCAAGGTTCCACATTGAAAGGGTCTGTCACACATTCATTGTTGGAAATTGTTTACCTGCTAGCCATGGCTAAATAGATGGGAATCATATTAATCCATTAGAATATCCAGCCTATTTTAGCCATCATATGCCCTTCCTAGTTGAAGCTGTTAGTAAGCCAGTTGTAAGTGTTCCACATTTTGCCCATTTGTCACACATTATGAGGGCTAATGTTCCTCATTTTGGGGACAGGAGGTTGACAGCCATTGCTGGGGGTAATGCTGTCACCAACCCTGACTGCACCTGACAGTCATTTGGGGATGTGTACCATTCGCAACACACCCCACCCATCACATAGTCTCAAATGATCTACACCACTGGCCACACCTACGAGGACAACTTGTGCAGTATGTCTCCATACTCAGTGTAGGCACCAGAGGTAGCCCCCATCATGGAAGACAACATCACCAACTTATAGCCCACAGACTCATGTGTGCCCATCACATACAGCCAATAGGGAGTTATAACATTCACAACACACCAGTCATAGGTGACTCTGTAGGGAGTCACACTGCAGTTCCACACAGCAGGCTACACAAGGCGATAGTCGCTTACATCTTGCTGTCGGGTAACTGGTTCTACAACATAACCTATGCACCCATGCCACACCTCACCAGGTACGATGTGACTGTCATTCTACATGTTAGTGTGACTGCCCTGAGATGCCACTTCACAGACTACGTGTGCAAGGACATGCAATAGCTCACCAGTCTTGTAGCCCTGAAGGTGTGGGCCAAGCCCTGGGAAGCATTATGCATTCATCTGGACCCAATACCACTGTACAATAACTGACTGTGTCACTTCAACAGCTGCCTATGCTTCTGCTGTCATTCCACAGGCATCTGGTATCTGTCCGCTTTGACTGACCTGGTCAAACACAATGCTGTGGCACAGATGACTTGCACCTGTCAGCCCTGGGGGTACAGCTCACATGTAAGGCTCTTGCTGCTTCTATACTGCCTGTCTTGCACAGTTTCCAATAACTGTCACTGGCAGAACGGGAACTGGCAAGCACGACATGGGGTCATGTGACACAATGCTTGCATCTTCCTCTGTGACGCACGCAGGCAAGGCACATCTTATAATGCACCACTCAAACATCTCTGCAGTGACTGGGACCTGCCTCTAGGCTCTGCAGAGCACACCTGCAATGACAGGTTATAGACAGACCATACCTTTCAGGCACATACCTGGGCCGGCACACCCACAGCTGAGGGGTTCCCATATCCCACTATGTTGTGCACACATCCTGGCTAGTTACTTAGCACAATGCATCAGAGGTGCTCCATGTGTAACTAAGTGTGTCTGGGACCGCTATACACATTGTAACAAGCTACAGAGTCAACATCATACCCCACGGTTAACATAACTTATTTGTTGGTATATTGGATAGTGGGCCTCAGACAGCTACTACTGATGTGTGATTGACACTACCCCACACTTAACTGGGATAGACACTCATGTACCGACACATCCATGAGTCATAACCTCCGCTCTGCTGGATCAAACCATACACTCCACCTCCAAGACCTACATTAACCTTGACATGAACACTACCACCATGTGACAGGTGTTACACATCTGGGGTTATCCCCTCATTGGTGGATTCCGAACATATGCTAATCAACCTTTTTAGCCACATCCCGGCACCAAACCCATCACAGCATACACAGTACATGAGTACTACAACACCTACTACAGACATCTGCTGACAGCAGTTGTTAACGTCATGACACCCGTGCAGATGGACAATGCACATACAAATGCTGACACATACCCCAGTGCACTTCATTAGCATGTACACAACTGCATGGATCATGCTATTCCACACAGAGCCATGATGGTACACACCAGATAACAGACGCCACTCTGGTGGTCATGTTCCATGGACATATGATGTACAACAACAGGTGTAGGCTGTTGCACAGTGGTGTACATTCCCATGGGTGGGGTGGCTCACTGGTCAGCCGTGGTAGGGCCACAGGGTCCCTCATCACATACTCCAAGACTAGCTACGTAAACATGACTGTGACACATTCCAGGGTGTACCACCAGGCATTATGGTGGTATGTCAGTAGTCGATGGCAACACCCACATCTGCTGTCACATACAACAGTCACTCAGGAACATTACAGACCCAGGTGATGTTGGCAACTGGATTCAATCCTAACATTACACCCTATCACTCACTACAGGGCCACAATCCATACAGGAACATTGTGGTGTCCCTGTGGTCACACCTATACAGTACTGACCTGCACTCTATATGTCCTGGGACACTGGCCCCATGTCACCTTCCAACATCCCAGGCTGTGATGTCCACCAACCTCTGAATGACATGTCTCCCCACTAGGCCACCATATTCAGTAATAGCCTTGTTTCAGACATTGTAGCCCCTGAATGGCACATAGCAGCATTTATCACACTACACACAGGTGGCACCACAATGCACGAGTGGGACTATAGTCCTACACACCTGACTGGACTGTTCTGCATGGCTATGGGGCACATCATCAAGGACGTCATTCACAGAGACATTGTTGGGCTCCCGCCCTTTGCTGCCACCCAGGTTGGGCTTGTTAGGGCCAGAGCATGGCCCCTACACATGGTGGACTCCTTTCATACAGTTACCAGGGCAGTTTCTGATGGTACGGGAGTCCACACATCCTACATTGTCCTCTCATTGCCTTTCAGCACCATTCTCCATTCTGGTATTGACAACATACACATCCACCTGCACATCGTACCCTATGTCTCAGGATGTTATGCAATGTGGCTCATGGACAGGACACACACAGTGAGATCAGCATACCATAGTACCTACTACATGTCAGGTACATTTGGCATACCACAGTCCTCAGTTATAGGGCCCCTCATGTTCAGTATATGCTTCCCTGCGGTACAGGCAAGCACAGGGGACTTTCCCTGCCTAGCTTTCAAACCCCTGCATACAAAGCACCATGATTGCTCCACCAGCTGATACTGACTCCATCCCTACGGGTGTTGCTGTGACAGATACATGATATGACTATCATGGCATCAAGCTGCATGACACAAGGTGCATGAACATCACCTTTGCATTACACCATTCACCCACTGACTATCACATGGGTGGTAGTCCCCTACATACATATCACATTGTACATGTTTGCAGTACACACATATGTCACACCCACTCCTGTGGTTAACGTATTGCCACTGTGGCGTGGATATCCTTCAGCGTGGCCACACCTATCTGTACTGGGTGTGTAGCTGGTACATAGGCACCCATTGTACCTCTGAACTCAAGACATCTACACACATTCAAGGGTAAACCACCCCATTTAGGGTGTACCTTACACAACAGCTACAGCTTTACATACCACAACATTAACATGCCATGACGTTTACTGAGCTCCGACAGTTTAAGTATGCGGCTGCACTACGGACACCACATCTGTACACATTTGCATACTACATACTCAGGGGTGACCTCTGCTGATCAGACAGGGCCCATGTCCACAACATTATTAATGGATATACTCCTCATACGCGACATAAGCAGAAGCCACTGTGAGCAACATGCTCATGGATATGTGCACACACGCCACAATGAGTGGGATGTGCTTGAGGGTTACATTCCCAAACCTGACACTCACCATGCTTTGGAACATAAGTCCTATGTACATCACGCAGGGACACTCAGTAGCACTGTTCATGTGATACCTCCCTTGGTGGTTGGGAGACACATGTAGGCCTGGGATCACTGCAGTGGCTGTACTGTGCAGAGGTGCAGGTGACACATGGCTCTGCTGTTCACAGGACACTACCCTAGAGAGGTGCCACTAGTGTGAACACTGTAGTTGTGCTTACACATGAACTTGCCAGACTGCATAGTACCCCACTATGCACCTGTGAAGCTATTACATGTCCTTTGTGCATGGTTACTTGGTAGCCCTTCCATTTAGATTAGCTATCATGCTATTACAATGTCCCATGCCTACAAGCCATATGTATCCTGTTATTGTACATGCCAATAGACGATACCTGTGGTATGCATGATATGCCTGTTATGCTGTGTAGAATATCTGTCATATCTACCTATAATACTATACATTACACATATTTCACATAGTATCCCATAATGCAAAGCATACTTGCACAGCGGGACCACCTTAGATATGTCATTAATGTTATATGCCCATACACATGCGTGCTGTGACAGTATATCAACATATACTATCCCCTGCTATGGCACGTCCTTGTTGGACATACCCTACCACTGACGGTGGGTTGTATGGAATTGTTCTGTTTAACGCTCGCATGTAGCATCCCTTGTGGTGTCTGTGCTGTGTACCTTGTGTCCCACTGCTGGACTCACAGTTTCTACAAGCGTTAGTATGCTCAGCAAGACATCACTACATAAATACCTTTCCCCACTTTATGCATTGTGGACACGTTTAATTAATGCAAACCAGGCTATACATACAGTAAAACTAATCAATACAGATCATGCTATACATAACCTTACATATCGGGCGTTCTACATACCTTGTTATTGTTACGGCATTTTGTTTCTATCTCTCTCACAGTGTTTCAACTGGTATTCGGTATGAGCATACGGTTTGAATGTCTGGCAAGTCATCCTTATATACGTCGATACCTGTAACATGTGGATTCATCCCGCCAATTGATGTTCCTGAGTGACTAATTACTTGCATATCAGCTGTGCAGCTACTCCATTCACCAATTACGCAGCAACAGTGGGGTATAATTGAATTCTCCACTTGGGCGTTGCCTATTTGCCCTACCTTCGGGGAGACGGTCTGTATTGCGTTTTGTTATGTGTAATTGCAACTGCTATGCATGGAGACAAGTATACTTTGGATTCATGTCTCCCGTGGATTGTGTGTGACAGGTAGATTATTTGGTTCAACATGTGGGTGTACCTGTCATCCCAACGTCTGATAACGGAGTATTGCAAACAAAACCTGTAACATGGCTGTTTGTTCCATTATACAACGCCTGCAATTTTGCATGACGCCTTTAATTGTGTCTCTCACACGGTATGTTGAGGGTTCTGCAGATGTAATTGACTGACTGGATGTTTGTGCTGCTACTACAGTCTGTATTGCTTTAGTTTCTAGTGTGGTGGATGTCGGTGGGTGTACATAGCATATACAGGTTTGTGGGCCTTGCATTTCTACATAATCCGTATATATGTGTGTGGGCTCCGTCCCTAATTAGAGAGCTAACAGTTAGTAGACTTATGTTATGGGATTGTACGTTGGGCCGTTGTTAATTGGTTTCTATATCATCTGCAGGTGAGCTTGCTACTTGTATACCTCCGGAATTGCAACGATATATCAAGGGATATGTGTAAGTGACAGCTATCCCTTGTATTTCTGCCCCAGATATTTGCAGTCATTGCGGTTGTGTTGGTAAAAGAGCCTGTTTGCCATGGGTTGCCACCTTTTCATATGGTCATTGTTGGACACTTGCGGGACACACAGCGGTTTTTACAGGCCAACACGTAGCCACGGTCAGTACACAGGTTAGCACATACTTTTATCCTCAATACATACCTATTGTTGTGGGACTTTGGCTACTTATCAGATTGCATGTAACATTTACGTTTCTTACATACAGGCATAACTATTAAATACGACTATTACATTATATATGGGACATATTAATGTCCATCCATCTCGGACATTTGCCCTTTGTACTGTTTTATGTCAGGACACACCTGCCCAGGGTGGGGCTGTCCCTCCTACTGTGGGACAGGTAGTAACCGTATGCCTATGGCTAGCTATACCCACACCTACCGTACTGATCTGCCTCTGACTTGGCACTAACAAACACATGTTGCGGACACACACACACACACACATTACAGTCACACGGAGATGCATATGGCACCCTCAATGCACACTTACACAGACTACGGCACTCACAAACACAGTTGAACACAGTACCTACATGGACCGCAACACCGGCAGCAGTGACTAAATGTCCCTTCATATCATCATACTATTACTCGCGGCTGTACTGTTCCGGTACTGTGTTCTATCGGTCTTTCAGCCTCGTGGTTACGCATGTCGGTATGTTACACATTCCATAGTTGGCGGTATCCTATTTATTTGTACCTCCAAGGTGTTATGAATGTCGTTGAACTATCTATTATATTTGCAGATATTGCTGAATCCATCTATATCAACATATATCACTCTATTGCCCTTTCTATCTGTATTATATATATGCATATGTGTACATATATATATATATATATATATATATATATATATATATATATATATATATATATATATATATATATCTGGCGGGGAACGTGACAGGCACACAGCACCACCATATGCTGTAAGGCTCATGTACTGTTCAGGTGTTGGCATTTCGTGTTCCACTAGCTGTTGTGTTTACAGTGTTTGAGGGCTCCCTATGTAGGAGTCACACATTGGGCCACCTATACATTACAATTTACAGGTGGTCATGTTTGTGTGCCATCCATTTTACTGTGTGTGCAGGTGGAGAGGTGTCAGTCCGTAGGGGCCTACACTGTCAGAGTATGTGCTATACCTTCCCTCTTTGCCAAGGCATAGGCATATTGGGCACGCCTCCGTCTGCCTACTGGGGCTGGCACAGTGTGTTCATGGTCTGAATCCCTCTGTGCCTGCAATGACCTTGGCAACTGCGGTGGGCTATGAGGGCCTTCACCATTCTGTCCCTGCTGCAGCTGCTTCCGCAGGATCATATTATGTAGCATGGCACATACTATGACGATGTGGGCTACCATGCCTGGAGAGTACTGCAAGGCTCCACCAGATGTATCCAAGCACCGGAACCGTGATTTCAGCATCCCGAACACACGCTCTATGATGATTCTGGTTTGTGCATGTGCCTCATTATGGCGTTCTTGCATGGGTGTGTGTGCATTTCTGATGGGAGTCATCATCCACGGCTCCAGTGCATAGCCAGCATCCCCCACAAGATGGCCATGTGGGATGTCCCCCCTGACAAATACCTGAAACAGCTGTGAGGCATGCCAGATATGGGAGTCATGGCAGCTTCCAGGGCTGCCAGCACACACATCCATGATAATGCCCTGGGCATTGCACATGACCTGGCAGTTGATGGAGTGGAATCCCTTGCAGTTTATGTAGTGCCTGCCATGCTCACCGGGTGGTGACTTGATTTGTATGTGCGTGCAGTCTATCACACTCAGTACCTCCTGGTAGTGTGCCACACAGTGGAAGTGGCGCATATTGCTGGCCAACTCCTCCTGAGTTCGGGGGAAGTATATCTGCTCATTGGCATGTGGTAACATGGCATCCAGGAACTGGTGTAGTACCCTGGATGCTGATGCCTGTGAGATACCCATTATATCTCCAGTTGGCCTTTGAAAGGTACCTGTGGCCAGTATTCGCAGGCTTACACATACCTTTGTGTCCACTGGGATGGGTTCCCCTCTGTTGTTTCTGGTTCTCAGGCGTGGCCGGCACAGCTCCACTATTTGCTGTAAGATGTCCCTGTCCACCCTGTAACGCTCTACTATCTCTAGGTCATGTAGCCCCTGGTAGGTTACCCTTGGTCTGAACACTCTCCTTCTCCTCCGAGGCCTGCGGTGGTTGTCGGCATCATCCTCCACAACACCGTCATTCTCTAACACATGCTGATGAATCACAGCTATGGCAGCTCCCAACATGTACATTTTAAAAGTTCCCCGTGTGTTTACACCTATGGTGCAGTGTTTGGGAATACACAGGTGTGTGTTGGGTGCTTTCACACTTTATACTATTGTGCTGTGAACACCGATGATCTCATTGGGTGTGTATGTACGATCGTAGCTACAGGGTATCTTATGTGTTTTACTGCCAGAACTACTATTGTGGTGCCTTTGGTGTTGAATTACATTTGCCTGCCGTGGATTACCTCTTGACCTTCCCTTTACATTTCTGCACATTGCACCTACCATTTTCTGGCGTGCATCCTGCAGCCTACTTTCATTTGTACTTTCCTGGACCTGACGTATCTTGCGTTATGTGTGCTACTGCCGGTCTGCTGTCGGTTTGCTTTTCTCTGCTGTGTCAGGTCTCCTATCTTTGCAATCCAATACCTCCCCTCCTTTCTTTGCATTCCAATGCCTCCCCTATCCTGTTTTGCAGGTTTCTGCAAGCAGACTTGTCAGCTGTCGTCGATTGGCCATCGTGGGTTGATTGGTGTTGATTGCTCATTAGTACTCCAATTACCCTACTTCCGCATTTCCTTCTTTTCTTCCCCTGACCTTCCTGTTTGTGCTATTGTTTGCAGCGCGTGCGTCCGATTACTGGGTTTTGGGCATGTTTTCATCCCCGTACACATGCGCTTTTGGGCACCATGTGTGCTCTCAGCTAAACGATTCTATACCTTCCTCCCCACCCCTGTCCTGCAGCTTTGCTTAGCAATGGACAGGCCAGATTTGCATTGCTCCAATGTGCTTACTGCTACGGTGGCACACCCCTCTGCTGATGTCATGTATCTCCTCTGAGCCACTCCTTGGTGTTATACCGCTGCGCCATATGGTACAACCTTCATCCGGCGGGACATTTGCGATTCAGTATTATCTGCCTCATTTGCATGGCATTGACTACTAATTCATAGTTACCTCGCCGAATACTATCGCAGGCCCTTAGCAACCCTTGCACCTTGTTTGTGGTGTTCCATGCCTACCATTGTGTATTATGCTGTAAACCTGATTTCTATTACGTTGCGATTTTATGACATTTTTATATTATTTCTTTATGTTACAGCTTCCGCACACATGCCCTGCAGTTGTGCTGTGCATTACTGTGGACATGACATTAAATGCTGTTATTTACGTGTTGTGCATCTTTTCTTATGCCATTGGCTGTGTATTTTGCCATTGGCATATGTTAACGTTGTGATAACTGGGTCTGGCCCTCTTCCATAGCTCCGATGTTCTGTTTGGGAAAATGTAAACCATGTTTTTTGGTTTACATTTCCGTGAGCTTACGCTACGCCTGCACCACTTCATGAATCACTATATGCCTTCATTTGCATGGTGCGACACTGCACATGGGGTGATTAGCATACCTAAGCTGGGGGCTGCGCAGTTCTGGCATACGCCGGTAGTGCACGTGGAATTGGATCGTACCTGAATCGCTCGATGGCCATATTTGGCATTATACCGCCTACGCTATGCCTGTGCCTGGCGCAAGCTTCATGAATCCCGGGGAATGTGTTCTAATTCCTAGATATGAATGCATTTAAGATAATTTATCAGTGTCAATACTTAAAGCACACTATATTTCCCATTTTAAAATTACAATATATTACTTCCTGTTCAAAGGGTGAGTTGAAAGGTCATCTTTCACTTTTAGGAAGAAGAAGAAGGTAAGGATAACAACGTATAAAATCTTTTAATGCTTATAAAGCCTCACAAAAGTGTTTATGCCACTAAATAACTTCTTTTAAAGATAAGTTATATTAAACACATGAAAATAACTTGTTTAGCTTTATTTACATGCACAGAAATGCTTGAGGCATTCACAAGTGAATTTAAACACTTCGGTCTTAAATATTAACCCTTCAAAGATATCAAATCAAGAAGAAAAAAAAAAACATGAAGCTCATTAAACTTTCAAATACTTCCACAAATACAGATAAAATCCTTTCAAGAAACTCTATATGTACGGATAAACTCATGACATTCGTGAGTTATCATTTTTAACTTTCATTTAAAAAAAAGGCTTAACAACTACTCCTGAGGGAGCACCTAACCAACAACTTGCTTTGCTCCTGCACAACTTCATGCTGACCATACTATACATTCTGTTATATTTTACATAATATGCTCTCTACCTACCTCTACTAACCACCTCCTATCTCTCATATTTAGGCATCAAGAGGGCAGGTCAACTTTGTTGATGTGGTATGTTTCATGTTTAGCCAATTTTCACATGTAGATATTGTATGCCTGTATATTCCACACATGTCCTACTAACTGACCTTTCTGTCTGTGTTAATTTCATCACTGAGAATATGTTTTGTGTTATGTTACTTTGCAACTTCTATTGTATATTCCACAAATGTTCTACTTGTTGACATCCTTTTGTCTATGTTATTTTTGTCACTGAGCATATGTTTCATATTATGTTACTATGCAACTACTATTGTAACTGTTGTATTTATCGTAGTGGAGCTTTTCTCCCTGGGCCTCTGCTGAAAATGGGGTTCTGGCCCAGTCAGACTTTCCTGGTAAACAAATATAAAATAAATAAAGTAACTTTAAATAGTAAATATCTGCTAAATATTGTAAGACGATATTAACTTAACATAATTAGAGATAAAACAATGATTCCTGCATTTCATATGTGGATGTTTTCTAAGGTTGTCATATGTTATTTTATATGAAACTTTCTATCAATCTTTAAAGGTTATCTAACAATAAAACTTGTGCTGAAAGAACACCAGCAATGTGTGGTAAGAATTCAGCTAGTATAGGTGTTAATGATGTGCTAATTGTCTAGTGACATTCCAATACTTTCTTTTGTGTAGGCAAAACACCCCCTTATGTAAATTATAATGCAGCTTAGCATACTTTTTTAACATTTTAAATTCTAAGTACCATGTTTAGTAATAGAGCACAAAACCATATTAAAGGAAAACTCCACTGTAGAACTAAAAAAAAACTTTTTTTCTATCTTTGATTCCTGACCTATGTCAATAGCTCAAAATCAATCTAAGTGCTTTATTTGTAATTTCAGCCTGTTTTGCACAACGTGGTTACCAATGGGTCTTGATATATCAACATGATCTTGTTCTCCCTCAACCCTTTCTCTTTCCCATAACGCTTTGTATTACTCATGCCAGATATAAGGAAGTAACTTTGAATTCCCATGCCATTGACATATAATGGGGTTTGTGAGGGTCACTGTTATTTTCTTTACCTTCTCTAAAAGGACTGCTTCTTTTATGTCTCTAATCACCCTCATTTATGTTTGTCTCAGACCTTGTTTTACACTGTACTTAGAAGTTATCCTGCTACAGCCAGAAAAGTAACTATATTGCAGGCCTTTGTTCAGTGTTTTCTTTTGTAGTTCAAGAGGAATTGAGAGTCCCTTCCCCTACACTACTGCAGAGGTGCTAAAACTGTCACTGCACTGACAGACCCTTGCAGAATTAATTTCTCTTAAAATAGGTCAGGAAACAGGGGTGGTCTATGTGACAACCTGTCTCTCTTGCCCTGTTTTCAATATAGGGAATACAGAGAACAAGCTTAAGAAAATAATTTACCAGTATATCTATGCCATTAAAAAGAAAGATGCCACAAATGCATTGAATAAGCATGCAAACAAATGTCACAGCTTTAATAAGTTTGTGTTTTGTGTATTGCAAAAGGTAGCAATTTATGTCAGGGGAGGAAACTGGCCAGCATATTTAGAATATAGAGAAAGATACTGGCAAATCTTACTAAATGCACCATGACTCCCAGGAGTTAATGAAAGGATCTCTATAACAAGTGTATTAGCTGTAGTACTGGATAAAATATGAACTGACACTAAGTCATTCTTTTTTAAGTTTGATGAGATTTTGTATGGGAATTTTATATGAAGTGTTTTATAGTAGTTTATATATATATTTTATCACTTCCCCTGGGGAAATAATCAATTTGTTAATATTTTATTTTTTATTATTATTTTCATATATGCTTATTTGTAGATGTTTGTTTAATTGAAAATTACCAGCAACTAGTAACTAACTGAATATTCATATTGCTTGGATGAGTATGTGTATTTTTAGGTGACGCTTGAAAGTTTTTATCTGATGAAGTTCCATATTAGCATTCAAGGGGGAAAAAAAAGTGCTTATTGACTTACTTTTGTGTCTGTGGTGTTATTCTTCACTTGGTAGCAGCTTTTATTGTGTTTTGGGGTTATCACAATTATACTCCAGTATTGGGAATAGACCAAAAAGTGATTCTGTACTGTGAGGCCCAATATGAACAATTGTTAAGCAACCCACAAAGTGCTGTTAAGATCAGATCTCACATTACACACAAAAAACCTATAGTGGCGGCCAGAAAATGACAGTGGCAGAAGTCAAAACAGCTTTATTCATGCCTGTTGCCTATGCCTACAGTCTTTTCATGACTTTGCCTCAAAACTTGCCCAGCTGTGTGTTGCTGTCTTTTTTGACAGAGCTCATTAGGTGCTTTGCAGGCTTTAAAAGCCAGAAAAAGAACTTAATGTTTTTCTGTTCTTTCTTTCTTTCTTTCTTTCTTTCTTTCTTTCTTTCTTTCTTTCTTTCTTTCTTTCTTTTTGTAACTAGTTCTATATGGAACAAATAAAGCTCCATGCATTACAAAGAATTATTAATTGGTCTCCAATTTTAACTTACTATTATGTATTTTTGGCACAACATTCATCTGTCAAACACATAATAATAATAATAATAATAATAATAATAATAATAATAATAATAATAATAATAATCGTCATCATCATCATCATCATCATCATCATCATCATCATAATACTGTGACAGTTAAGGGCCTGATCCTAATCATCCATAATATGACTAAAATCTATACATTGCTACAAAAGAAGTCACTTCAATGATATTCTAAATACAGCTATTCTTCATAACTCTTTCATTACTGATGAGATTAATGTTGCTCTTCTATCTCTTACAACACACGTTTTATTTTTAGATGGTTTTATGATTTTTATATATAAGGCGCCGAAAACAATCCAGGTGCTTGCACATTACAATTTTTTTACAATAAATGAATGCATAAAATGTCTGAAATATTTTCTAATTATCAGACATTCTGCTTTGGGACTTCGTGTCCTGCCAGTTATGCATAAACTATCACTATAAAGTAATAACTATGATACAAAACTTATGAATCTATGAACCTAAGAAGAATCCTAAGATTCATGTATAGAAATATGGATGATATTGTCAGGTTTTGAAGAAAATTTATATTTATATATATCACAATGAACTCGTTTGGTGGTTTTTGGTAAAATTCATATTTGGTTTGGAATAGCCAGTCCTGATACAATGTGCCTTTACTGTCAAAGTGCTAACAAGTGGTACCTGGCTTCTAACTGTAAATTTCCCATGTGCCTGACAGGCACGTCTTTCTCTTTATTAATATAAACTTCTGGATGAAAATAATATGGCAATAATGAATGTACTGGCAAAATAAAATAATACAGGCTACAATAAACTAATGAAACATGCATCTCATTTCATGAAACCAGGAATTAATTTTTAAAGTGCTATGTCAGCATTTAGAAATTTATTTTCAGTGTTTTGCAAAACAGATGTCAATTATAACTAATCTCAATGTAAATTGAACACTTGTTGTTATTTGTATTTAAGTGGGCTGACCAAACAGATGAGCTGGTCTAAGGGCCCGTTTCAGTCAAACTCCAGGTTAATTAGGCAATCACAGTACTTAAACAATAAAATATACAAGCATCAAAAGAATATAAACACTCTTATAATAGAAAAGTATTATTGCAAAAAATAGAACAAGCACAAGCATGCTTACATTCATGGACTTAACAGTAGTTAAAGTACTACAAAGCATAAACATTGTAAAATGGGACATGACAATGGATACAAACCACGCTACTGTTGAAATGTGCTGTGCATTAATGTGTTGTGTTTTAATTTTCTTATTTTTTTTTTTAATTTTAATGTCCATTTGCACTTAGCAACGGTAAAAGCAGCCTTAGTAGTATAAATGAAGGTGTACTAGTATATGTATTATCTAACTAGCTAAATGAATAGAGTCATGGTCTAAAGCTTAATAGGTCCTGGGTTTGAGTCAGTAGCACTCATACCATTATTTATAATGTAAATGAATTGTTTTGTGTACTTCAAAAACAAAATTGTTACATTTGGAAAAGCTACATGGTGCTAAGTACTGCTTAAACATGGTCAATGCCTATTCCTGTTTGAGCATTGCTAAGCTTCGTTAAAACACAGTTGTGTGAGTTTATGCACTGCTATGTGAGTTTGAGTGATGCTAAGCATTGCGGTCCTTTTTTGAATGTCTCAGTATAACGTGTAAGGGTGGGAAAATAGCCTTTATTAAGGGCAATAGGCAGGAATTCTGCAGCATTCTTTGGAGTCTCTCTAATTGTTGGTATGGCAGGTAGTGTTGGAGAGGGTGCATGCTTTTGGGTGCAGAGATGGGGTGTGCTGGAGTCCAGGATGTTTGTTGAGCTGCTGGTATGCAATTATGAACCAAGGCTGTTGAAGGGCAGTTATCAGGGCTCAAAATGTAAGGCTGAGGCCTGAGATCAATTGGCCAGGGACCTTACCAGTGCTATTGGTATCTCTCACACTGGTGAGCAGTGTCGTTACCACTATGATGACCTGAAGTGTAGAAAGAGGGGAATATTGGACACCTAGATCAAACAGGCCTGGAATGAACATGCCACAGACATGTGTAAGTAATTCTGCCAATACTTTACCAAAATACAAGCTGAATCTGTGCAAAACTGGTATGCATAATGGTGTGCTTCTCTTCCAACAGCTGCAGCTGAGAGGGCTCTCAACATACAGTCCCAAGATTGGCGCAGGGCCAGGATGTGGCATGAGTGTGGAGATACGGATATATTATGATCACTGTAGTGCAATAAGGAATAAACAATAAAAAATGTAATGCAATAAATAAACAAGGAAGTAAATGCACACACAGCCAGGAAATGGAACAGCTTGTTGTAAGTTCACCAAGGCAGATTCAGTAAATCCAGGTAGGCACCAAACTAATGGTACAGTTTCGCCAGCATTTGCTTGTAATCAACAGCATGCAGCCGGTGCTAGAGGCAAGGCATCCTCTGGGCGTGCAACAACAGAACTTTTCAAAGGTTTACCTACCTTTGATGCAACAGGAACATGTGAGGGACGAGGAAACAATTAAGTTAATCACGAACAACTTGAATTAATCGAGGAGAATGAGAATACAAGGAACAACAGAACTGGGAATAGACCTAGTGACTTTAATTTTTCTAGATGGGCTGGACAACAGTTTGGCTTTTCTAAAGGTACTGTAAACAATCACAATTTTTCCAAATTTGAACAAGACTTTGATGAATTTAAGACAAGCTATACTTGCTCAAATCTAACCAGCTTGAGATTGATTACCTTAGAGAATGTTCTAGGGTTAAACGTATTCCTAAAGGTTTAAGGTTTTACAAATTTCCCAATAATGTGCAAGCAGGTACTCCTTACTATGAAAAGTTATGTGATATTTTTGATAGAGCAGGTGTGGAAATGTTGAACCTAATGATTTCTGAATATGAATGTAAAGCTTATTCATTATTAGAGGATTTGGAAATATTGAATACTAAAATAACATCTGATGCAGACTTTCTGCTTTTTAAAAGTGACTATGATCTAATGTTTAACAAAGTTGATATGTTTTGTGACAAGGTTTTAAATAGAAAATTGAGAAAGCTGGAAAGAGTCTTGGCAGAATACAGGGAAGGGGTGGCTTACCCTGCCCCTAACCGTTATACCAAAGGAGTGTTTAACAAAGTACCTTCTGTAGTACATGCCCAAGAGGAAAATGTTCACGAAGAGGTGGAAGAGCCACCTCGAAGAAGTGAAAGGCTAGCTGAAAACGGTAGGAAGGGTGTCAAGCAGGATTTTCAGCAGAACCCTGGGAGGCCCGGGGTTTGGGGAACACAAACAGGCACCCAGGGCATGGACCCACAGGTAGTGAATGAGGAAAGTTTTTTTGAAGTAACACTAAACACTTCAAACACAGAATTTGCTGTGGACCACATCAACAGTATTAAAGGCAATGGTATAGGGGGCCTTAATGACATGTGTACTATTTTAAGAAAGGATAACTTTGCCATTTATAATTACACGGACTTTGAACTGGATGACTGGGTGTTTGACGTGTTCACGCGTGGCTTGCAATTTGTGCCTTCTAGACCCATGAATCTTTCACAGTCCCTGGTTGAGTTAAAACTCTTTACCAGGGGTTTGAATTTAACACACTATTTTAAGGGGCAGCAATTTATGGAGACAGGTCCAAGCTGCAGAAGTGTATTTAACCCCCCACTACACCCACTCATTTCTTTTTTTGAGAATTTGGTGGAAAAGGATTTTAGGAAAATATCTATGGACAGAAAGACTTCATTAGCTGGCAACTTCTCTAAAGAAGGGTTCAACTTTATTAAACAGTTAAAGGACGAAAATGTAAGGATAATGAAGCCGGACAAAGGCGGAGGGGTAGTGTTGATGTTTGCTGCAGACTATGAGGCTTACATTCATAACATGCTCCAAAATGATGGGCAATATTCAGCAGTCTCACGAAATGAAGTCAATATTGCTCTAGCGCAAATCAACTACCATTTGTACGATTTACTGCTGCAAAATTCCATCAATGAGAAGCTCTACAATTATTTACATGTGGAAAAACCAAGGATACCGGTTCTGTTTGGTATCCCTAAAATTCACAAGGGAACTAACCCACCAGCATTCAGGCCAATAGTGGCAGGGGCAGGAGGAATCACGGAACCCATCGGTAAATTTATTGATTGTTTGACTAAGAGATTCACCCCCCTGCTTACGCATGTATGCAAGGACTCCTGTCACTTTCCGTGTGATTTTCCTACTACCAGGTTTTCTCCTGACCTGTTGCTTGTGACCATTGACATCAAGGATCTCTTTTCTAGCATTCCACATGATGAGGGTCTGGACTGGTTTGGTGAGTTTCTCACCAATGAAACCGATTTGAACAACAGACTAAGCAACTTGGTCATTGAATTCATGGAAATTGTATTACGTAACAACTTCATCTTTTTCAATGGAGAACTCTTCAAGCAAAGTAAAGGAGTAGCAATGGGGCATCCTGTGCCACCTTTTACGCAACGTGGTGCTTCACGCATGGGAGCACAAGTTTGTATTGATCCCCTGGGAGCAACATCTACTACTCTACAGACGTTACCTTGATGACATCTGCATCTTGTGGCAAGGGTCTGAGGATGAGCTTTTGAGTTTTTTTGCTCACATTAATGCAAGTACCAATTTTCTGCAGTTCACTCACTCCACCGATCCAGACCAATTGCATTATTTGGATGTCACCATATACAAAAATTACTTGGAGAACAGTTTTCAATCTAAGCTGTATCGAAAACCTACTTTTTCCAACTCTGTTCTGCACTTTGAGAGTGCACATCCTTTTTCCAGAAAAAGGCATTGTCAAAGGACAACTCATCAGGGCAAGCAGGATTTGCAGTGGACATGACGACTACATGGCAGAGGTCAGGTTTTGGAAAGTCTGTTCTTAGAAAGGGCTATCCTCTGGACCTCTTCAAAAGCCTGGTCGAGGAGGTAAATTCCAAAGAGGAACTGTCTATCCACCCCTTCTGGGTAAGGGAACGGGCATACCAGCCAGCTCCGTTCCCGTTATCAACAATGAATTTAAGAACAGTTTTATCTACACCTACTCTTTGCGCTCAAGGGAAATGGAGGAATCTGTAAGAAAGTACTGGCCTGTACTTGCCCTCTTTGAAGAGTTTAAGGGGCTATTGCCTGACCAACCTTCATTTGTAAGGAGAAGGGGTACCAATCTCAAGGAAATGTTTGAGAAAAAGCAGAGCATTACAAGGAAAACTAACCCAGCAAGAAAGGGAACATTTAAATGTGGGGCATGTAGCCAATGCCATGCCATCTTGGAAGAAAAAAAGTATCACCATTCCATCCAGAAGGTTTAAAATCTACCCCGCAGGCTATTTCACATGTGGTAGCAAGGGGGTGGTCTATTTAGGCTTCTGCACCACATGCAGCAGTTTCTATGTAGGCAAAACGGAAAGGGAATTCCGCAAGCGGATATACAAACATTTTTATGATATAAACAAAAATAAGGAAACCAACGCTTTTTATAAGCACTCCCTGACCTGTCCAAACATAAAACTGAAATTTATGGTACTGGAGCAAGTCAAGCCTGATGCCAGGGGGGGTGATTGGGAATCAACTTTAGAATATCGAGAACTCCTCTGGCAATTAAAGTTAGATGCTGGGAGACCCCCTGGGATCAACGGTTTGATCAGTATCAAGCCGCTATTGAAACTAAGAAGGGCAAGACTTTAGTTTGACATTCCCCACACAATTACTTATGGCAAGTACTCATACACATGGACATGATTTTCACTTAATGCTACACTATACAAAGTCTATGTTAAGGAAAGACCTATTGCACAGCATAGTTTAACTTGGTTAAGATATAGTGTTCTTTTTCCAGCAGGGTTGTCAACAAGACCAAGAAAAGGAAAATATTGTCATACCCATACTAGGCATTCAGCCTTATATTATACTTACACAAACAACAGTTGGACGTCAAGTCATTCCATCTTATCCCAATTTTCAAAAGAAGTGCAACTTTTTGCACAAAGCAAGTTTTATTACAAAGTTAAACACTATGGAAACAGTGCACAATGTTTTGTTTATTTTTAAGCTATTAGCATTTTTAGCAGTGACAGATGCATTAATGCATTATTTTAAGCAATCTATTATATTTTTTTATATATTTTGTTTTAAAGGAATTTTTAAGCATGTGGAATAGTGCATAGTCTCTTTAAAATGTTAATTGGTAGTGCTTTCTAATTAACCTAGGATTTTCAAGGTATATAAGACACCTGATTCAACAGCATGGTGTCACTTGATAAAGCTCAGAATTCCTCTGGGCGAAAGCGCTTGTGTGTTATTATTCTGTGGTTCTGAATAAAGGAATTATTTGAATTCGTTTGTTGCCTACCTGAATTTACTGAATCTGCCTTGGTGAACTTACAACAAGCTGTTCCATTTCCTGGCTGTGTGTGCATTTACTTCCTGGTTTGGTTCTCTGCTGTTTGTTTGACTTCTTCAATAAATAAACAATACAAGCTGTAGTGCATTAACCAATAAACAATTCCAGTAACAGTAAGCAGAATTGTGGTGTCATAACATAATTTCAGTAGAGCTGTATGCCTTGTATGTCTATTGTAATGTTGCGGCAGTCAACTGTAAAACTGCAATAACTGTGGAATGCAAAAGCAGCTGTTTGAGAAATGTATTGCACAGCCCACAGTACACTTCAAAGCTGTCTCTAGGCCACTTTCAGTCAAATAATGCTCTCTTTTCCTCCCACACCAGAAACAGAAAGTATATGGGTGAGGTAGTCCACTTTATGGGCAGATATCATGTGTATACTTCAAAGACATTTAGCAGCAATACCAATAAAATGTAAAGCAGGATTTTGGTTTAATAACAAATGTGTGTAAATACTTGCAGTAGGGCTGTTTTCATTGCACATCTGTTCTAATGTCAATGCAGTCAACTGTAAAACTGTAATAACGTAGAATTCAGAAGTTATTCCATGTATTGCATAACCCACAGCATGGTTCAAGGTTGTCTCCAGGCAACTTTTAGTCATATAATACTCTCTTTTCCTCTAATTCCAGGAACAGAAAGTATATGGATGAGGTAGCCCACTTTATGAGCAGATATTGTGTGTATACTTCACACACATTTAGCAGCAATGCCAATAAAGTGTAAAGCAGGATTGTGGTTTCATAACAAATGAGTGATAATACTTGCAGTAGGGCTGTATTCATTGCATGTCTGTTCTAAGTAGCTGCAGTCAATTGTAATATTATTTGCAGATGCCCCCTGCCATCACAGCTTTTGGGTTCTACTCCCATGTCTGCCCACTAACACACGATGGCTGTCTAGTCTACTTAATGTACACAAAAATACCTCTCAACTGTCATTATTTTTCATAATTTAATTGCAACCTCGCAATCTGTCTGGTCCATAATTAACCGATAACTGATTACCTACAATGCACTGTATTGTCAAATCCATTTACAGAACACCTTGTTAGTCATGTACATGCATATTATATAAAACAGTTCTGTGTAGTTGTGTACCTGCATTTCTTAGTGCTTGGCCCACACTATCCATGCTAACAGCCTGAGAGGTATGTACGTGCTACATCATCTATAGAGGAACTGTACTTACTGTAGTCTTAACTGACATCGCACACCTTTAGAACTATGAATTAGGGGTCTTTTTATGAATATCATCTGCAACATTACTAATGGTATGTTTTTCTGTCTCTCCCTACCCCTTATATGCATTAATTTATTATCGTTGTTTACTATTATGATTTAATATTAATACATGTTGTGAAACTAACTGTTTTGTTGGCCTTATGGGTTCTTTCATACTGGCTTGCTGTTAACCTACTTATTGTTATGTTACTTAATGTTGTGTTTCACATAATATACCTTAATATGTATTTGTATTAATCAATATTATGTTCCATTATGATAATACTAACATTGGTTTGGTTATTACTAACATTCTTATTGTTATTAATAAATTACTACATCATGTCAAGGTAGGCTGGTTCCCAAAGATCCACCTATCTTGCCTCATCTGGCTGTGGCACTGGGCCCCAGCACATCTTTATACCCAGACTGGTGGTGCCCCCTCTGCTGCCCCTGTACTACCTGTGGCATCGGGTAGCTCTGCCCCATGGGACAGTGCCAGGACCACCTCTGTGAGTGCTGGTGGAGGGGAAGTTATCACCTGGGATGACCTGCTGGTTTTGGTCTGCAGAATCATGTACCGTGGGTTTGGACAACACCTGTGCTGGATGGAGAGCATGCTGGCCACCCTGGTGGGGCAGATTCACCCCAGAACCCAGCCTTCACCACTTCCAGCCATGGGCAGTGATGGAACAGTGCCAGTAGTCGCATGGGTGGGGACATAAGTCATGCTGCTAACTTTGTGGAGGCACATGGGACTAAGATTCTACAACACCCTTCCCATCCAAGGTATTCACCTCCCTCTTATGTCACACACCACCCCTGTCTGCTGTCTTGTCTGTCTGCAAAAGCTTCCTTACGTACCCAGCTTACCTTCCCCACATGTACCACATGTACCTATGGACCTTCCCTAACATTCCACTCTCACCTTAAAAAAAATGGGCACCTGTCCCCAAAAAATATCATCCCATACATAGCTCTCCATTTTTGCATATGTCCACTGGACACATGCAATTTAGTCCAATTGGCTTGACAATGTAGTTTTGGTGTCTTCACCATCTCTGGGGGTAAACATCCAAATTTATCTACAAATTTTGTCAAAGTGGACAATTGTTGCTGTAGAAGAAATGGATAGCTATGGTCCTTTCCTACACCCTTCCTGCACATACCTACCTGCCTTTCACTATGTTTTCCCCCTGATTACACACAATTTCACCACATTCCTATCTCCCCATTTTTCTTTTCTTTAAAGATTTTTTGCGAGATGTTGCTCAGCATTGCTAAGCTCAGTTAAATGGAGCTATATTGATATATGTGTTTTAAATATTAAAAAACACATACAAAATAAACACCTGTCCCCTATTTTGAACCCAAGATCATTGCACCTGGAGGCCATCCATTAACGTGCCATGCCAGAAAGCTGTTAATTAAAACAGGTGGTTTAAGCAAAATATAATAACCACAAGTTACAGTCATTAAGCAAATTTCAGCAGATCGTGTCACATCGCGCAAACCTGCTGAAAGAGTAATGGAAAAATTTGGGAGTGTAACTTGGAGTCTGGTGCAAGAGTACACCAGTAGAAACCCAGAAGCAGAATAATGGATTTAAGTGAGGTCTCTAATAGCATGCAAATGTGCGAGTTTATCAGCAACATTTACAAATGCACCTGCTAAAACATTATTGACAACATACATGTTCAACTGGGACTCTGCTGGACAAATACATCCATATAAAGCCATTCACATAATGCATGTAAAAAAAGTATGTCACAGCCAGTATGTGTGCACTTATATTTGACAAATGTACCTGCTGTAACAGTGACTCAGTAGCTTAGTCTGTTAAATGCTGTGCAATTGGTAACGTTTGTCATACACAGTCCTGGGTTCAAATCTAGTGCTGTGTAGCATTTAAATTATATTATTGAGAAGCCAGCAATTAATCACAGAGTCATGCACTCTTTATGCACACAATGCCTTCCATACCAAATGTCTCCAAATGTCTGTGTTTCACTGATGGAAGTTACAGGCCTCAAGATAGGAAAACACTTCACATATCCCTGTAGCAACACTATAAGTGTATAAAGTGTCAGGTCATGCATTAAAATGCATTCACACGGGATTTAAACCTAGGTAATGCAAATGAGGCCCACTAATATCAGAGTGTAGCACACAGTCCTTTCATAATAACATTACAGATTAGCACAGCTGCACAACTGACACACACATATGAAGCCCCTGCTAGTAACAACGACTGCCAGCATGCACATTCCAAATGAGTATCAGACTGCAACACATGGCCTGACAGTTGCCCAAATGGTTGACTTAATGTTATATTTACCCCCTATGTTGCTCAAGGACACAACAAACATGTTGCCTAGTATTATGTTAGTGATATCATTGCCTAACATACTTATCTTAAATACATGCCTTAATCTGAGTAGAAGGGGTACCGTCACTCTGGCTCTGCCTCTAAAACAAGACTAACACAGCTCCCACAGTTACTCTTATAGCTTGTTGCCCTCCAAAGTGTTCACACTTTCTGCCTTTGCCTATTGCCTGCAGCAGCATCTGCAGCCTGTAGCACACACATCTGTATGTAAAAGTAGCTACTGCAGACTAAAACCCTGTGATGATGTAGTCTCCTCACCCCAGTAATGTCCAGCACAACATATCAGAAAGGATTCTAATCTACATTGAGACCTTTTATCCTGTTCAGTGATTGCATGTCACTGGCTAATGCTACTCCAAATCAGCTGTGATGGCTGCAATTAGCATTTCAGAGCCACAGATTGATTAAGAGGCAATCACCTTGTAATGAGAAGTATGATAAAAAGGCAACTGGCTGGCTATGGGGAAACAGTCTGTATGAGACTTTCTTCACACAGTAAACATTTTTCTGAAAACTTTATATATCTGCACATATCAACAGTGGAGTATTGTACTCCATCTGGTATGTAACCTTTTTCTTTACAACGCAATGCATATGTATGAATATACTTAAGGCAAATGGGGATTACAGCATTAAGCCTTTCTCAGAACTGTGATAATGACATGTCAGTTATCTTCAGATTTGTTGCACCTATAGAGGGCATACAATACATCGAGGGTGGAATGTCTTTTGTCAATGTGGCACACTGGCCTGGTGGGACTGTCTCCTTATAGTGGTTGTAATAGCACACTGCTATTTGTTTGTCACTGTTGTGCTGACATATTATCAGGGGGGTTGCCCCTATGGGACACACTACAATGGACCCTAGTGTTGGGTGTATGATCATACAGCTGTATCTGTCATGGCACACATGAGAATAGCTGATTATCACTAGTATCTTAGTTGTATCCACACACTTAGTATGTTTGCACACTGTGAAATATGACATGTGTGATCAATCACTGGATACTGCCAGTTATTATGTTCATGTTGCATCTCTACATTGTGTACTTCTGTGTATGTGATCCTGACATGTGCTCCCATTTTGTTGTCTTTCAGGAAACATGTATCCCAGATGCTGTGCACCTTTCATGGATGGTGAGAATGATATAATACTGGAAGGCCTCCATCAACACCATGAACTCCTGTCCAGAGGGAGGAAAAATAGGAAACAGTGGGCAGCATTATGGGCTGCTGACCATGTCTGTGACTTAAACATCATAGGTCATCAGAGCAAGACATATGAGCAGGTTTGACACTGTGCAACAGACATGATTAATGCTGCATGTAGAAGAGCAGCAGATATAGCCAGGGATCATGGTGTCACTGGTGGAGGGCCTGCAGCAGAACAACCACTTTCAGCAATGGAGGAATTTCTGATAAACCTAGCAACACAAGACAGCTCACAGTCCATCACGCCGCAAATCGTGGATGTGGGTGCCATAGTTGCCACAGCAGAGGAGCATCCAGGTAAGCTTAGTTTGATCAACATTGGAATACAGTAACATTCAGTGTATCAGAGTGTACATACTGTTACATGGGTGTCATGTCTTTGTTCTTTGGGGAGGGGTTTAACTGTAGTTTGAGTCACATGCTCAGATTTTGATCAAAATACCAATTAACATAGTAGCTACTGTAAATGTGAGATATATGGACGTATTACCTGTTATAGTGCAACATGCAGGGGTACTTACATTACCTTCCCTCAACTTTTCACAGGTCTGTCAGGTATCGTGCAAGGCCGCGCTCTTGCTCCTGGTAAGCACTACACTGTTTTGATACATATGTAGATGTACAGCAATGTATCCCCTAAAGTGTCATCCCAGGCCTGCTGTACTATTGGCATGATTACCAACTGCACAGATATTTTCTGACTATACACATGTTAGAGTCATACCTATGCCTTGTAGGTGTGACCACACTGATAGATGTGAGATTATTGTCAGGACAGAACATCATATATGTCAAATGTGCATTCTTCTCAAATGTCAAGCAGTGTACCTTCTTGTTGCTGATGAGATTGTTGTGTAAAGAGCTTTTATGTACAAGTAACTACAGCTATTTGAGGGAAAGGTTGTGTCTTTATGTCCTACTATATGAGGTTGAGTTTTAAACAGGCCTGTATTAGTGACAGCAGTGTATAGACCTTTACATGTATTACAACATAGTACTGCAGAGCATAATAGTGTAGGTATTAATGCACTGATTTTCCCTTTCTTATCACAGGTGATCAGGGAGGTTGGTCTCTATCCCCTGCACAACCTGAAGTCAGTGCCTCTTCCAACTCTGATGATGATAGTAGTCAGAGAGAGGAATAGGTGGAGGTTTCAAGGTCTGAATTTTTCCCAGAGGTTGAAATCCCTCTTCTGCCCTGATTGTCACCGTACACAAACAGTATGCCTACACATACCCAGTCCCCAGAGCCACAGATATAGGACAGTCAGAGGTTGGGGACATTGAACAGGAAAGTGTGGCAATTATGGCTCCAGTGAGTGTAGACGCTGGCCATAGACAGAGACCTGGTAAGGTTCCACACAGGTGGATTGATAGGGGTGCTCATAGGAGGCCTGCTCTCCTTCCATCAGCTGTTGCAGGTGTCACATCACGGGTCACTCTGCGTACATTTTGGGCCATCATGGAGGCACAGGCACATTCTGAAAGGAGCTCCAGATGTATGCTCAGGGTTATAGATGCAGCACAGTCTGACATACATGACTACCTCCACCGGATTTGGTAATACCCTGGATTAGTTCACTGATGCAGTGGAAAGAAGGTGGTCTGAGACAGATCGCAGAATATCTGTCCTGGAATCCACATTGTGCTGGAACATCTGGTTGGAGTTGAGCATCAGATTCATGGACATAAGTCAGCAACCCCATCTGCTGAGAGTCCTTGTGGCCATGCACAATCACGGTCTCGTAATGGCAGTTCATCCAGTGCTACAGAGGGGAGTATGCTGTCCACACCAGGATGTGGCAGGTCATGGGTTCATAGTGCTGGGCATTCCTGTGGAGGACACTGTCCCTGCAGACAGCAGTCACCATCAGGTACTAATACCACTTCTGACCTTGGCCATGGTGATGCCAGTGCAACTCCTGGCAGAGCAAGTTCCCATGTTCAGGGGCAGAGATGGTGAACTGTCAGCTCTGCCATGCACGGTTCACAGCTTTCCAACATACACACATGTAAGGCTAGCACTGAGCTTGACTGTGTTCATGCACACACTCACACATCACTGTTAATTTCAGGTCACCTACAGACACACACAGCACATTTCCATGGTCCATCTTGCTTTCTTCACTTCCTGACTCACACACTTGATTTCAACCTACTGGGTCAGCCTAGGCCTCCTGCACCCTTGCATAACACCCTGTGCAAATGATGATACCTGTGCCACATCCCTATCATCCTCATCATCGATTCAGAGAAATGAAGCCATGTGTCTGATGCACAGGGTGACTATATAAATTAATATGTAAATGTGTAATTCAGTGTTCCTTTGCCATGCCACTTATACTGGTCACTGACAGACACTGTATACTGACATTTATAATGAAAAAGCCACTTAATTGTGTGTACATTATGTTGTATGATGTTGTGATGGCTGTATACTTTCACAATGAAAGGTGTGTCATGGGCCTGTTTATGTTTCAGTTCCAGGAGTCTCTAGGGGACTTCTATGGATACAGAGTGCAATAAACCCATAGACATCACAGCACAGGATGGAATGTCAGCACAGAAAAAATATGTCATCAGCAAGGTACAGAAGCTATAGGTCAATGGCTCCATAAGCTCATATGTGTATAGCAGGCTAACAAGAATAATGGCATAATCCAGTTTATGCATGCATGCATGTATAATCTAGGAAAAGGTCTGATACCCTTGATAAGTGTGAACAGGGTTTCAGGTGCTAACACATGAACAAGCTGTGGTGATGGATGACCCATCTACAAATTTCCTGTGTCCATTACAGACATTTGTCCTCCACCAGTTATGAATGCCTTGTTCTGCATCCCATTGTATAACTTGCACATGATGTGTGTTACAGCAGATGTGTACATGAGGGCCTGTTACATATAGGGTGTAATGTCTGTGTTACATACCTGTCTCTCCATCATGTACTATTTATACCACAGTGATAGTATAGGTGTGTAGAACAGGTAAGACATGTGTCAGTCCTGTCTTGGATACATGGGATGTACACACTGGGATCTAACAACTCCGTGTATGGTAGCCATACACATTCCCTCCAAATACTTGGATAGAATGACGTTTCTCTGTTCACCTGTGAGAGGGGGAGCTTTGAGCAGCCTATCTGTCCCTGGAGGAGTGGTTTCAGCTCAGCAATTAGTAGTTTATTGGCCATGTTGGGCTAATTTCTATCTCTTTTATTTCCCTGCTATAAAACCCACATTAAGACTGTTTTGCATGCCGGGCAGCGCTGGTTAGCTGGAGTATAACTATTCCCGGCTCCACAAAGTCTACTCTTCAATTTTTCCCTTGGAACTAGACAAATTTAACACTTAAGCACTCAAACCAATCACTTCTCACTTGTTCTAAACTCATAGCAAGCACTACTAAACCATAGCATTAGACCCCCACCCTATATTGTAGAGAAGGACAAGGCTGTCTATTCGACCTCACCAGCCAATCAGTAAAACAGTTCACTGTACCTATCCAGGCATGTCCAAAGGGCAGTTTCAGGTGGACGCTCTGGTCCAACTGGAAAATCTGGGCATTTTGAGGCAATGTTACAACTGCCTCATGTACACAGACAACCCTCTCCTCCTACCACCAAACACTAATACATGTGAGATATGCAATTATACAGCCAAACTGGAAGCTAAGCTCTCTCAACCCAATACTGGACCAGGCAGTCAAGAGGAGAAGGAAATTACTTGCATCACACCACCAGTCTCACATAGACCTATGAAACCAGCACTGGCAAAAAACACACATATATACACAAAAACATACCTGGAGGCTCTAAATAAAAATCTGCAAAAGCAACAGAGACCTCCAAAGCAGACATCCAAACAACCTCCACCCCCCCAACACAAACCATGAAACACATACTTCACAAAACGAGTGTGCCATGCAATCACAGCCCTTAAGGCAAAATAACATAAAACACACTAGTAATAGGTGACTCTATAGTCAGGTGCACTGATGTCCCACTCACTAGGCTGAACAAGGAGAAGGTTACTGTTAGCTGCCTGCCAGGTGCCAGGATCTGCCACATAACACAAGCACTCAGGTCACTCCAGAACAAGTACAAATACAACTCTGTCATTGTCCATGTTGGTGTGAATGATCTGAGCTGTACCTCCCTGAACTACATGAAAAGAGACATGGAGGAGCTCTCTGATCACATAGCCCAGGCCGGTATGACCCTGACCCTGAGTAGCATTCTGCCCTCACCAAAAATGATACCACGGTATAAAGAAAAATTATCAATTTCAAGCTTCTGGTGTTATTCAAAGGGGATCCAGTGTCTGTCAGCCTGGGATGACATGCTCGACAAGCCACGCTGCTTCACTAGAGATGGTTTGCAACTGTCAGCCTTAGGCTTTTGAGTACTGGCCAAGGCTCTTGCCACTCCCATAATGCCTTTTTTAGGCAAGGCTCAAAAAACAAACCCACCGCCGTAAATAGCACAAGTAACAAAAACATGAGGGTAATTATACTTGATGTCAGAAGTCTAAACCTCAAAATGCATGCACTCGAGGCACTCCTCAGTATGGAGAAAATCAATATATGTGCAGTAACAGAAACATGGTTTAAGGCTCCAGAGAGCACTCCAGCACTACCAGGCTTCAACTCATACCATACATTTTGGCCACAAAACCTGGACGGAAATACAAAAGGCAGGGGCATATCCATATTCATCAAGGATACTCACACCTCCAAGTTAGTGGCACAGCACGATGCCTCAGAGATCATCCGCGTGCAACTAACAATGGGCAAAACTGCAATCCAAATTGTAGCTTGCTACAGATCACCCACCATGTCCCAGGACCCTCACTCTGCATTTCTGGAAACACTGGGAAACATAAAGGTCTTACCAAACACTCTGATATTGGGTGATTTCAATTACCCAAACATTAACTGGGAGAACTACTCAAGTACTAACTCCCTTGTCCAACATTTCCTAGAATTTATAAACTCTAATGCCCTGGATCAACTGGTCAACACCCTCACCAGAGGTGACAACATATTGGACCTGGTCATCACCAACATGGGCAACCGGTGTTCCACATCGGAGGTCAGCCCCTCACTGGTTAGATCTGGCCATAAACTAATCACTCTGGATATCCACATTCTGCCCTCACCCCCGGTCAAAGAAATCACCATGAAAAACTTTTCAAAAGCAAACTTCACGTTACTTAAGACCGAGGTGGAAAGTTTCAAAGCCCCCATGCTAAAGGATAATGCTGTCCAAGCTGCAAAATCCTTTACAAATGCACTCTATGAGCAACTACATGAATGCATTGATCATGCTATCCCAAGCAAAACCAAGACTCACTCCTACAAGAAAAGGAAACCAGTCTGGTGGACTCCTGCCATAAACAAGCTATACAATGGAAGGAGGAAACTAGTACAGAAAAGAGTAAAATCCCAAGAAGGGAAGACATCCCTGATCAGCATCAGCAGGAAACTACAATCCCTCATAAAATCATCCAAGGTTAGCTTCAAAGAAAAATTGCCAAGGACTCCAAAGATAACCACAAGCCATTCTTTAGCTCTGTCAAAAATCTAAGTGACAATTCTCAGATCTGCTCAGAGTTAGTGCAGAATGGCACAAAATACACTGAACCGAATGATATCATCAACATCCTGGCAGACAGGTTCAGTGCAAACTTCACCCCCCCACCCTCAAAAGGGCCCATAACCATACCAGAGGAATGTAGTGCCCCTGAAATCACAGACACTCAGGTTAAAACAGCCCTCTCTAAAGCCAAAAACACAGCATCAATGGGACCAGATGGTGTCCCGGGCTGTGTCCTACATAAGCTCAAAGATGAACTAACCCCTCACCTAAATACACTGTTCAAACTCAGCCACTCCACAGGCTATGTGCCCATAGAGTGGTGCACAGCAACAGTTATTCCACTCCACAAAGGTGGAGCAACAACAGACCCAGGGAACTATCACACTATAAGCCTGACTAGCTTGGTCTGCAAGACTATGGAGCGTATCATCATTAATCTCTTTAATAGAGACACTGGGAACCTCCAAACACTGGACCCTGCCCAGTTCGGTTTTGTTAAGGATAGATCATGCCTCCTAAACCTGGTGGACTTTTTTGAGACAGTTACCAAGGCTATAGATGAGGGAAAGGTGGTCCACACAGCCTGCCTAGACCTTGCAAAGGCCTTCAACACCATTCCCCATTCAGGTATTATAGACAAGCTCACCAGCCTGAACATAAACCCCTACATCATGAGATGGGTTGCCAACTGGCTCATGGACAGAACCCACATGGTAAGAGTTGCGGGAGCTAGGTTTGACTCTAAACCAGTTACAAGTGGCATTCCCTAGGGCTCAGTCCTAGTACCCCTCCTGTTTGGCATATACTTCTCAGAGGTACAGACTAGCACAGGAGGACTATGGCTGACCAAGTTCACAGACGACTGCAAACTAGGGGCTATAAGTGACTCTCCGGCTGACACCAACATCCTCCAAAAGGGTCTCACTGAGAAAGATACCTAGTGTCAAAACCATGGCCTCAAGCCAAATGCCAAAACGTGCATAGTCATCCCCTTTGGAAAAAACACAGTACCCACAAACTACCACATAGGTGGTAGCCCCCTAAATACGGAAGATGTAATAAGGGATCTGGGGACCCAGGTAGATAGTAACCTCTCCTTTGACAATCACATTGACAAAGTGGTTGGAAAATCCTTCTATATGGACCACCTAATCACAAAAGGGTTCACATCAAGATCAAAAGAGGTCATTGTGCCCTTCTATGCATCACTCATCAGACCCATCATAGAGTACAATGCCCCATTTGGGATGTACCTTACAAGACACCTGCAACAGCTGGAAAGACCACAGAAGTACCTCACAAGAGGATCACTGGCTTCAAACAGATGCTCTATGCAGCTCGACTGAAGAAACTCCAGCTGTACTCAGTTGCATACCGCCTACTCAGAGGTGATCTCTGCCTGACATACAAGGCCATGTCCAACCCAGAATTGAGGGACATGCTCCACCTAAAGAAAACCATATCCCCTTATGCCACATGTTTTAGGGATCTAAACCTCACCATAACAATAAATAGGATGTGCTGGAAGGATAGATTCCTGTCCCAGAGACTTCCCATGCTCTGGAACAAGTTTCCAATCTACATTAGGCAGAGTTCCTTGCTAAACCTCTTCAAGAGAAACCTTGATGAGTGGATGGGAAACCAAAAGTTTACCCCGGGGATCACTTCAATGGCATTGCTGGGCAGAAGCATAGGGAACTATTCTAAGGGGGCAGCGTAAACCAACACATTCTGACTAGGCTTATAAATGCCTTCGGGCAGATAGCCTAGTACCTACCTATGAACCTATGTAGGACACAGACTACACATGTACAATCTTGACACGGACTGCATAGGACATGTTATCTACAATGTGTATTGGTTTACCATGGAACCTATGTGGCTGCTACAGTTGTAAGATATGTCTGTGTATTGACATAGCAAAGGTGCCATTGCACTTAATGATAGGTGTGATAAATGCCAAAGTCGGTATAACAATGATAGTCTGGGATTTACATGCCATACCTTTCTGTATAGGTTGTGCAAAATTGAATGTATTCCCACATCTTACTAACCAGTGAAAGTCAAAGGTTACATTACTCTCTGTATCCATAATTCCATGAGTAATGGCTCAACTGTGTGCAGTGTGTGGACACTACCATATTTTTCAGGGGCGGATGATTTTGCAAAGGATAGTATTGTGCAGTCATTGTAATTTACTATTTGTCAGTGGCTCTGACAACAACCAATTTGTGTCTCAGGCCATCCTGGATGTTGGTTCTGTGTGGGATTCAGTGACAGCTCCTAATATACAATCACCTGCTAATGTAGTCAGTCAGAGGTCACTGACAGTGGCTGTAACTGCAGACAAGGGAATTGCTAGAAGGGGTACTCCATTAATGATGTATGGGGAAACCCACTGTTGACTGGCATCATTGTAGCATAGGTCTCTCAATGCTATCTTCCAAGAATATGACTATCAGACTCTTGCCTATCCACCAGCTGACATACCACTCTCTAAATAACCTACACAGCTTTCAGCAAGGTCTGCTGGCATAAGATTGTCAAATACCTTGTCAGGCCATGGTAGGTGGAGTGAATCATATTCCTCTCATCCATTGCATAGCTTGACACTCACTGAGGTCCACCGGTTAGGGTAGGTGGGCATGATTTGGCCTTGAGCAAAACAAATGGTGTGCTGTCCAGTGTCAGTAGGTGTATAACATCATATCACATGATTGACATATCTGGGGACAGTGCTTGGCACTGTATGCTAGTTGTCATTTGTGCAAGTAAGTATTGCAGTTACTTCCATCATGTTCCAAGAAGAGAGTCATCCAAGGTGTCACAGAGCACAGACAAATATGTTTGGGAAGTGTAGTATGTATTCCTTGTGAAGTTAAGGTGGGGGGTTTACACAGCTATTCTGCAGATGAGCACTACCCAAGCAGTGTACACTGGAAGGACATAATTACCTTGTAAAGACTGTAGAAAGCAGGGGAGTCCACAGAATTGCCAGTTCCTGGCAACTACTAATGCAGGTCTCACCAAAAGCACTCTTGCATAGGATACCATGCTCTGATACATTTTCTGTCATCACATGCAAAACATTACTATGATGCTCATGATGAGAAGCATGATGCATCCTGTGTGTTCATTCACATAGATGTCCCACATCATGAAAGGCTCTTTAGGCTGCACATACCCTTCTACAGTTATATGCCTTGATTAACAACCTAGGCACACAGTTGGCTTTTGTATGGATTACACCTTCTTTTCCAGGGTTGCTGGTATGTCACTAGAAAACTGGCAAGGTAGTGATTAGGAGCACTGCTTCAGCATCACAATATAATTTGCAATGTCCAGTGACATAGATGTCAAGGCTTGCTGAAACAAGCTGCACAGTGGTGGTGATCCATCGTAGGTGACAATTTTACAGCAAGTCATGCATCCTGCCCTTCAACAGATTAATGGTGGATATCTGCATGACATAGCTGTGAGGCTTACTGCAGCCGACTGGCGATCTTTGGCCAATGTGTGTCCACCTTACACATGTCCTAGGCATATCATACTGTACATTTATGTACCCAAACACATCTGTGTTCCCACATCATGTCACACAACAAACAGTTTGCTGTCTGGTTGCTTGACAGGCATCATACCCTTGCGAGGCCAACATAATATCAGCAAAGTTAAACAAGTTCTCTATGCATGGACACGCATCAAGCATCTACATTTTCACTGCAAGGAGTGCCTACAAACACTGTATATCAGACTGTGAACCTCACAGGTGTGGTACCATGACCCTAACTTTGCAGGACCTGCTGATGAGATGTGGAAAGTTTCCCCACCCCTCTACTCCTATGACACATGAACACAATGTGTGACAGATGTGACTGCATTTTAAACCTTGCTGCTATGGTATCTCCAACCATCAGTCATTATATATGTCAATGAGCATTTTGCTGACATGCACAGCTCACATCCTGCACCACCTACATCCATATCACACACACCTGCATGTGTGCAGCTCCTTACCAGACACATTGCAAAACAGACACCTCAGAAAACCCTGCCTCTGGAGAGCACAGTACATATAATACTGCACACACCACTCTCTCACAGATCAAACACCTGAGGAAAAACAGAAACTCACACGTTTTAGTCATAAGTGATTGCATTGTGAGACACATTGTTGTCTGTGTCAGCACATTGCTGCAAATCAAGGAATAAAACTTAACATTATGTTGGCATCATAGTTCCTGCAGGAGTGTATGACTAGGGATATATGTCACTGGACTGTATGCAGAAACAGGAATGAGCTTAGCCACTCTGTGTCTCTCATGGGTATGTGCATACCTTTCAGCTGCAGTTGACACTCACCTAGGATGATGGTTCCATACACACAAAAATTGATGGAAGTCAATAATTTCCTTAGCATGTGGTGTCATTGTCAGGGGATCTACTACATGTGTGCCTGGGATGCCTTGCTCAACAGACATGAGTTTTTCACTAGTGATGGTCTTTATCTCTCACCCTGAGATTTGGATAACCAGCCAAGGCTACTGACACCCTCACAATGTATCTTATATGCACTGTCTGGAAGGAAAACTTTGCAATGAGAACACCATATCTTTATACAACATCATGGTTATGCTGCTACATGCTGGGAATGGCAATGCTGAATGCAGACATATGTGCAGACGTGTGTGCAGTCAAGGACATCTGGTTCAAGGCTGAGGACAGCACCACAGTCATACCAGACTACACATCCTTCCACATGTTCAAACCTCAAAATAACAGTGTGCAAGGTAATGCAGGTGGTGTATACATACTCATTAAGGTTAGCTACACATCCAGATTTATTGAAACACTGTGATTTCCCAGAGACACTGCAGGTGCAATTCACCATGGAAAGGGCACATAATCAAGCAATTGGTGGCTACAGGAGCAGCCCCATAAATCCAGACACCCATTGTGCGTATTTGGCTGTACTTGTGTCTATCAAGATATATCATTACCCCATGGTTTGGGGTGGTACTGAGTGAACACCAACTGTGTTGCTTAGTCATGCTGCAGCTCACTTGCCCAAATGATAGTCCATGTCCTTAACTGCAATGCCCTGGAGCAGTGTTGTGACATTCCCACAAGGGGAACCAACATACTGCATCATGTTTTTACCAATATGGGTGACCACTGCAGCCTCCCAATGTAAGGTCCTCCTTGGTGGGATATGACCACAGATCAGTCTCATGAAAACTACCAGAATTAACCCCCTCCTGCAGACAATACAGACATATATTTCAACAAAGCGGTTTATTACCTCTTCTGGGATGGTTTGCATAGCTTGACTGCTCCTCACCCCTCAGATGGGACAGGCAGGTATGCAGAACTCTACACCTGTGCATTATGCAAGCAGCACTACAACTTCATGGACTCAGCTGTACCTGTTAGGAGGAACACAGGCTCCTCATGACACAGCAAGCCTGCCTCATGCACAACTGCCATTAGCAGGCTGTACAATAAGAGGTGGGCATTGTTGTGTGACAATTGGGGTGAGGGTGCCCCCTAAAATGGAAGGACAACTTCCTCAGCTAAAACATGCACATAGTGTTGTTGTGACATTGTGTAGACACGGTAAGTGACAAAATTAGCCACCCACACAAAGCAGAAACACAACGCACAGTGTAATTACATGTGTAACCTCAAAAGACAGGCCCAGATTGTCAGTGAACTCTTACATAATGATGCCACATATAATGGGTCTGTCCTCATACGTAACCTGGAGTGCCACAGGTTCTGTGTCAACTAAACTCCCCTGTCCCCACCACATGTGCCACAAGACATTCCTACTACCTGTCCTATACCTTCCATATCTACAGAGCAGGTCATAAATGGCCTTGCTATGGGGAATACATAGCATCTATTGGACATGCTAATGTCCCAGGCTGTGTCCTTCATGGGATATGATGAGGATTACTAACACCATTGGGAACACCTTACAATCATACTGATACCACTGGCTGCATTCTAGCAGATTGGACAACAGAACTGTTACACCCTTGCACAGAGGTGGCATCCACTGACCACCAGATCTATAAACCTTTTTGCCTGAGTGTCCATATCTATATTCCCATAGGTCCAGTCATAGTGGAGCTGATCAGCGCACACATATGTGATCGACACACATTTGACTGTACACAGTTTTGATGTCTGACAGGGGTATCATGATTGTTAAATGTGGTGGACATTTCAGTGGTAGTCACCAAGGAACTGGGTGAGGGACATCACGCATACAACCCCTGGACTTAGCCAAGCTGTCTGACTATATCCCTCACTCAGGCATCATTTGCAAAAGCACTCACTTAAGCATCCATGATAACATCATTGTAGAGGTCACTAAGTGGCCCATTGATGGCAGACAAACTTAACATAGGGACATCCACCTCCAATAGCTAATCTGTGAGCAGCAGTGTTCAACAGGGCTCAGCCCTGAGTCCTCTACTGGTTGGAATCCATTTAACCATGATACAAGTAAATACTGAATGTCTGTGGCTAATAATGTTGGATGATGTCTGCAAACTGTGAGCACTCATAGAGTATGTGAGTTATGTCTATATCTTACAAGAGGGTATTGATGAACAAGTGCCTGTTGACATACTAGTGGCCATAAACTCCACACAAATATATATGTAGTATCATTTTCATCAATAACACCTATGTACCTGGTCAGGAGCACATCAGTCACAGCATGTGATGTACATACCCAGGGGTGATACAACTGAGCACACAAGCCTGGCCACAAACATTTACACCTAATGTGCTTGAGATCACCATGTGTCCACAGTGGTATGATAGGAATCATATGTCATAAGTGAGGGCACAGTCACCCATAATTAATATACTCATAACCTCCGTGTACTCTTTCCTCAGCATGCCAATATCTGAGTGCAATGGCCATTTGGTAATGTACCTTTCCAAGCACTACTGGCAATTGCACACAACAGTATGGTCCCTCACAAGGGAACTTCACAGCTTCAGTATCTATTCAATGGGGATCATTTGTGGCATGTAGACTATTCAGAGGTGTTCTCTGCCTTACATAGGGGGCAATGTGTGACTCTTCTTGATTGTAAATACTGTATACCTGTAGGTGGAATGGTACATGGACTAATCACTCTAAGGACATAAACCTAGCATGTGACTTCAGTAATATGTGCTGGTAGGAGAGATCTGTCTAGCAGACTTTAACACACATTTGAAACAGAGCCCTGCCTAATGGTAAACCGAGCACCTCAGTCCACCTCATCAGATGCCATGTATGATTAGCTGTGTGACTGTCATTTCACCACATGGCTTCTGCTTGTGTCCCTCTTGTGCTGGGGTAAAATGTGCTGATCATATAAATAAGAGTATAAAGTTGTCTAGGATGTGAGAGCTGCATGGCCATTATGCTAGGGAAGTTCAACCATCCCATGGTTCCATAAGCTGATGTAAAATGCTTTAACAGCCACACACACAAATCTGGCTACATTGAGAATAACACCACTTCCAATTACTGCTAACAGGACATGGCACAGCACACACATAGTGCAAGTTGGTTGTATGTAGATTAGAACACTTACCTATATAATGGTGCACACTACCGATTGCAGTACCTCATGTCTGCTATTACTATCTCTTTAGGACATATTATGCTTGATTGCATCAGCAGGCCTAGTTGTGGTCAGGCATTTGGAGGCCCACATACCCTGCTACAAACAAAATGCAGCAAAACCCTACTTCTTTCTAAGCTACTGAGGTGATCATACTTATACTGCATGAACATACACACACCAAGTGGCCTGCAGTGAGATTTGAACCTCTACCTATCTAATCTCACATACTATAGATCCCAGTACTTATCACACGTGCTGTGGCTTAAGGCTAGTATTAAAATGGCAGTTGTTAGTTTTAAGGTAGATGGCATCAGCAGGCCTTGTAGAAGAGGGCAGTTTGGAAGCCAGCAGCAACATACAGGGCTAAAAAGTGCATAACCATTGTAGTTTGATAGCCAATGAGGGATTCTCAGTTGTTTTGCAGGGGATACACGCACAGACACGAAGTGGCCTGGAGTGAGATTAGAACCCCTACCTATCTAGTCATACACACACTACAGATTGCAGTACTTATCACCCATGCCACAGGAGACATCTGTTTTCTGCATGATTACCAACAAACTACTTGTGGATTACACAAACTAGGCTTGTGTTGAACAGCATCTGTGGCCTGCAGAGCGATATTGCTTCATACTGTTATCTGCATCTAGTATCTTAGCAGTCAGATAACTGTTATTTATCCTAGCTATATATCTACAGTTACCAGTATGGCCATATGTGGCTGTTTGCACTTGGGTAGGCAAGCATGTGGGCAGGATCTATGTGCCCTGTCCATGCATGCAGAGACAACATTATACATTACACCACCTGCTCACCTGTTGCTGTTTGTGTGGTGACACCCAGCAGGCACAGTGGTCTGTAGGTAAGTGCATTATGTACTGTTGAGCCCTTACTTTGGATCATTTGAGCAACATTATAGATGTGTGATAGTGCAGCTTTACTCACCATTATTACTGCATGTAGAACAATACAGACATCCACACTCATATTTATGCATATACAGAGATGTATATATAAATGTAGTTGTGTGTGTGTGTGTGTGTGTGTGTGTGTGTGTGTGTGTGTGTGTGTGTGTGTGTGTGTGTGTGTGTGTGTGTTATGTAGATATATGGGGAAAGACTGAGATGTATGTTTATATATATATATATATATATATATATATATATATATATATATATATATATTTATTTGTAATCCATAGAGATAGATATGTGAGAGACAGATAGTGACAGACAGATATGTATGCATATATGTATACACAAATCTATGCATAACAGATTATTCTGATCAAGGGGCAACATAATTGCGCTTAGTTTAAGTGTATGAGCATGCCCAATGTGATTGTCAGTACTTACATAGTAACTCTAGCCCAAAGTTATATGTACTCAGTGTGTTACAGACAATTACATCAGTCTTGTTTCTGCAGTACTGCACCTCACTCAAAATGTCCATGGCATTCTCTGTAATTAATTTGTGACAGAGCATAATAATGGTACACCACACACAGACTAACAGTATGTAAAAAAAAAAACATATCATAATACCTCACATCCAAAAGATGTGAATACTTCCAGAATAGAACCATCAACACCATTAACCATGCTAACTCCCCTAGTCCACTGAGACACACAAGCTGCCAGACAGAATTCTTCATGACACACTCAACAGCATACATATGTACGTTGTTATTCCTGCATTAAGTGTGACATACAAATGTATGATCAATTTGTATGTTACTGCCCTGAGATTGCCTGGCCTGCTGATATACCACTGATGAGTTACTATTAAAGCAGTTATATGGGAACATTGCTGTGTTGGGGATGGGGAAAAACACCGCATGCTCTGTTGGGATACACAGAAGTCCAAATATCATGTGACCTCATTGTTTAACATCTCCCTTGACTGATGTAGTGAATATTCCAACCATGAAGCCTAGTGAATATTTATACTTGTGGACTGGGAATGTGTCATCCCATGTGGATGTTACTTCTGTCCAAAAATAGCCCACTACATTTACTTGCATTAATGCAGCAAATCCATACATACAATACAATTTCATAGTAATCCTTACAAGTACTATGTAGGTTAGAGACTTTCCTTGTGAATGCAGTAGTTGACAGAACTGTATGTCAGAGCTGACTCTATCTGATACAGGCAGTACACAGCCAATACATGGATAGGTACAGATTGTGTGGGTTGCATGGCATCAATTTTAATATATGAATGTGAGTAGGAGTAAGGTGTCAGTCCCTAAATCCCTAAATTGTCAGTGAATGTGCTATACATTGTCATTTAGCCAAGGCCAGGGCATACTGAGCACACCTACATCTGCCTACAGGGACATCAGCAGGGGGTTTCTCGTCTGAGTCCTCCTGTGACTGTGGCTGTGATGACATACACACTGGTGGGGGGCTGTGTATTCCTTCCTTTTGCTGATCCTGCTGCAGCTGTTTCTGCAGGATCATATTGTGTAGCATAGCCCATACAGTGAACATACTTTGACATGTGGCTGGAGAGTACTGCAGGGCTCCACCAGATATATGTAGGCACCAGAACTGTGACTTCAGAAGCCCAAACACATGCTCTATGTTGCTCCTAGTTTGTGAGTGTGCCTCATTATGGCTTTCCTCTGTGGGAGTGTGTGTGCATTTCTGATGGGTGTCATCATCCATGGTTCCAGGGCATAGCCGGCATCCCCCAGGAAATGGCCATGTGGGATGTACCCCCCTAGCAATCATCTGGTACAGCTGTGATGCGTGCCAGATATGGGAGTCGTGGTAACTGCCAAGGCTGCCTGCACACATATTCATGATAATCCCCTGGGCATTGCACATGACCTGGCAGTTGATGGAGTGGTGCCCCTTGCTGTTGACATAGAATCACCCCTCCTCAACGGGCCTTGATGTGTAAATGAGTGCAACCTATGGCACCCAGTACTTTAGGGTAGTGTGCTATATTATAGAAATGTTATATATTGCTAGCCCTCAGTATGGAGGGGAAAAGAAATGTGCTCACTGGCATGTGGGCATATGGCATCCAGGAACTGGTGTAGTACTCTGAATGCAGATGCCTGTGAGACCCCCATCATGTCCCCATTTCTTTTTTGGAAAGCACCTGTAGCTAGTATCCTAAGGGCTACACATACATTTGTTTCAACTGGGATGGGTTCCCCTCTGTTGGCTCTGGGTCTGAGTTGAGGGCAGTAGAGTTCTGCAAGTTCTTCTAGTATGTCCCTGTCCACCCTGTTGTGCTCTACAATCTCCAGCTCATGTAGCTCCTGAAAGTTTACCCTGGACAGAAACATTCTTCTTCTTCTCTGTCTAGGCCTATTGTCAGCTGCAGCAGCAGCACTGACGTCAGCATCTAGCACATACATATGTAGAAGACCTGCAGCAGGCCCTAGCATTCCTTCAGTTAAAACTCCTTAGTCTGTACTCCAATGGTGCAGAGTATTGGGGAAATATCAGAATGTAGGGTGTATGCATACTTCATACATCTCTGCTGTAGGTGCAGAATGTGTGATTAGCTAACTATGATGCATTCCACCTGCCTACAATATAATTAACATTATTTGATGGCTCTATTTCAGGGTGTGATGTCATGCAGCATAGTTTAACCAAGTGAAAACTTCTAATTGTATATATCCCGTTATCAGATGTACTCAGCAAGGAGGCGTGCCATGCAAACATGCACGCCAAAGCTTAAAAGAGCTTAGAAGTCAGTGGACACACCCCCCTGATGTCAGCTACATCTTGTGTAGACATAGGTTTATAGGCTGGTACTAGGCTATCGGCCCTAGGGCCTATACAAGCCTAGCCATAACAATTCCCTGGATATTTCTTCCTACAATATTTACTTCCCTGGACCCCTGTCTAGCAGGGTGACTGACGTGATCCCCGAGGTGAATTTCCTGTCTCCCATCCAATTGTCAAGGTTCCTTTTGAAGAGGGCCAAGGAGGTGCTCTGCTTGACATGTATGGGCAGTCTATTCCAGAGTATGGGGAGTCTCTGGGTCAGCAACCTATCCCTCCAGCATGTTTTGTTCATTGTGATGACAAGGTTTAGATCCCTGAAGTGTGTGGCTCTGAGAGACTGGAATTTCTTTAAGTGGAGCATGTCCAACAGCTCTGGGTTTGACATGGCCTTGTATGTTAAGCAGAGATCACCTCTGAGTAGATGATATGCCACAGAGTATAGCTGGAGTTTTTTTAGACAGTCAGCATAGGGCATCTGCTTTAGGCCTGTGATTCTTTTAGTGAGGTATTTCTGTGGCCTTTCCAGCTGTTGCAGATGTCTTGTGAGGTACATACCAAATGGGGCATTGTACTCTATAATGGGTCTAATGAGGGATGAGTACAGTGGGACATCAGTGGGACAATGACCTCCTTTTTTCTGGATGAAAAGCCCTTAGTGATGGGTCTAAGCCTACATGAAAGGGATATGCGGACACAATTACTCCTTTCTGCTATTCAGTAACTCCGCCCCATTTCCATACATATTAGTGCTCACAGCCTGGAAACTACATGCTTTATAGCCCTACCATGTTAGTAACAGCAACAATGCACCATTCTAGGGATGCCATGCAAGGTCTCGTAATACATTTTTGTCACATAATATTAATGTCTTTTTTTTTCCATTTTTTTTTTCTGTAAAGCTTGTTTGTGCACTGTGGTGCACACTGCAAACATGATGAGATAATTAAAAAAAAACATAATTTACCTTATTTCCTTTCATTTTCTGACATACAGTATAATAGATTTTCTCGTATGTGTATGTGTTATTACATTTTCAGGGGATTACTGTCCATATATGTACAGTTTTACACCCCCTTTTGTCTGTCTACACTCCTGTACACAGACTTTTTCCGCATACACTATGGACACTCACATAGGGCCTGAACAGATGCCTATCTGCTTGCTGGATCACTCTGCCTACTTCATTTGCATGAGATTCACCTGCTTATCAGGCCATTTGCATGCCATAGAAGTTCCCATGTTTGTGCATGTGTACTCGCTGCTCAGCAGTGCTTACTGAATCTCAGATTGTTTGCATCCGTGTAAACAACATGGTGTGATGCCTACATGGAAAAAAAATGTGTAGACTTTATGAAATTCCCTCCTTTGTGTACGTTTAATACTTCTAAACAGTTGATAGACATCAATAGCTCATTGTAGTTGCCAGCAAAAGTGTTAATGCATTTATTTTGAAGAATCATTTGTAATACAAAAGGTGTATGACTAACTAGTGTCCCCAAAGCAGTTGCATATATTTTCTTTTTCCATGTCTGATTTCAGTTTTTTACTGTATTTAACCAGCTGTTTCTTTGACAAATAACTTGTGGGACAGCATTTCAACAGGTCAGTGCTGCTATAATAAAGGCTTTTAGTCTGCAACAAATACATATGGGTTCTGGCTAGGGAAATGGCTTAAAAACTGTATGTCTGTTATTTTTCAGTTAATCCACATACCCAAAGTTAACAGCAGCTGTTGTGACACAATTTGTATGTGAAGATATTTAAGACCAGGGTGATTCTAGCTCACATGACAATCAGTGACATCTTGAGAGAACGTGTTTATGGTGCTCTCTTTTAGTGGAAAAATGAATTCCATCAGCATTTGATTTTCTGTGTTTTGTAGTATTGTCTAAATTTTGAAGTGAGAACATGGAAACAGTGGACAGTGTATATTCAAAACGTATCACTATATTAAAAAATAATGGCTTGCTTAACTTTTAACATTAGCAGGTTAGTTAATCTGTAACAAACTTTGTACTGAGTAAGTACGTTACTCAAAATTGATTCAGTGTGAGTGAAGAAGGAAAATTAGCGTCAAGTGTGAAATCTTAGTTCTTTTAAGCTGTTGTAAAGGGTAAAGAAACTGTACTGAAATCAAAGATCGTGGTGAAGGTAATAGTTCTGTGATGTTTTGGGATACCAAAGTGCAATACATTAGCTTTTACAGTATTGGTTATTAAAATACTTGCAGTAGCCAATTCCATAGTAGCGTAAAGTTCTCCTGTAGTGTCTTGGGGTCTACATCACAACATCAAAGTCTCACAACTTTGAATGTTGTAACATCGAACTGGAAACCATGAAGACTGATAACCCCGAAGACTGAGAACAGTGATTTTTTCCCTGGGAAAAAAAATCGCTGTTCCAGTACAAAACACGAAACATACAAACACTACAAACTGTTTCTAATGTGGGGGACTTCGCCTCCACAACCCCCAGCTTGGGGGGCTGTGCCCCCCATGTCCCTCCTACTTAAATATACCAACTCCAAGATTGCACTGCAGTGGAGGAAATAGCGAAGCCATGGAAATGGCCCACCGAATTCTTTCCCTGGGAAAGAATTCAATGTTCCGCGGCTTCAATATTGTCGGTCTTTGAGGTTTCCAGTTCGATGTTACAACATTCGAAGTTGTGAGACTTCGATGTTGTAATATACACCCATGTCTGGGAGATGAAGGGTTTTCTCATGTTTGATGATAAAAATATATTCTGCATATAGAGACAATTAATATTAGGGAGATTCCATGTGAGGTCAAATATAAAAATAGAGAAAAGCAGTGGGACAAACACTGATCACTATAGAACCCTAATGGCCAAAGAGCTTGTTTCTTTGTGTTAGATAACACAAAGCACAGCAACGTTTCTATCTCTTATATAGTTTTTAATGTATGGATTAACATCAATAGAGAAACTGTAGGTGGAAAGTTTTATCCAGTAGTTTGGTATGATTGACTTATTTCAGAAGCATATTTCATGTTGAGAAATACAGCACTTGCGCCCATCTTCCATGTTGTCATAAATTTGAGTTATATGGGGGTATCAAGCAGTATTGTAATACAGTCTGGAAGAAAAGTATGCTGTTTATCTGATGAGATGTTATATTTTGCAACATATTCAAGTATATGATCTCCCACATTAGTTTTTCAAGAGGGGCGGCACATGCTATAGGGCTGAAGGACTGCAGCCCCCCCCACTAGAAATGAAGAAGAAGAAAAGGGAAACAGAAAAGAAAACTAAAACAGAAAATAAAAATGAGTCCGGAACTCCACACACGCATGCCTGCTGTGCTTATGAAGTTCTGGGTACTCTCTCAGAACTCCAGACTGCTCTGCCAGCCAGTCCGGATAAGGGAGAAAAGCATCCCTGCCCTGCAGCCCAGAAGTGTGTGTGTGGTGATGACGACCACGGAACAGAATGACACTGGACTGCATCATCAGCAGGCATCACATTTTGCATTCCGTTTTTCATAAAGATGTGTTTTTTTGGCAAATTAGTGGCAAACCATTAAAGACTGAAGTTAGAAAATAATAGCAGACATTTGAGTTTCAGATTTCATACCCTTCAGAAAATTCATACTAATGCAAGACCTACTACTAGTCTGTTATCTTTCTAAGTTTATAAGAGCAATATTTAAAAATTGTTCTTATTTTTGGGCCTGTGTCCCACTTGATTTCTTGCTCTGAGGTTGAAAGTTATGAGCCATCAAAGTCAGCCAAAGACATTTCAAATTGTGACATACTTGTTGCACCCCACTCCCCACTGTAGTGGCTTTGGATGTGTCCAAGAAAGGCAAGGAGCAGCTATACAGTGTAAGTGTGCAGAGTATTCCCCATCCAAGGCAGACCACAAGAACAACCGTGGCTTTTCACCTGTCCTTGATTTTTCAGAATGTTCTGGTTTTCTGTCATATTTTTATACTGTTGATTTATGCTTCTTGTTATTCAGAAAATGCATGCTGTTGCAGTGCCCTTTTGCTCTGTGTTTAAGTAGCAATGCTTTAAAGACCATCAGGTAAGCTTGTCAGAGATTGTTAAGATGCAAATAAGCTTTAATAAGCATACTGTCAATGAATTACCAACATTGAAAGCCTTTTTGTTGTTGCCATGCAGAGAATATTTACATAACTAGATAATTTGTAAGCCTTAAGTATTGAAATGCATATGACAGTATTTGTAATAAAGGACAGGATTACAGTATTTTCAGAAGCTCATTACATTTGTTGGAGACTTGTAGTCAACTTTTCAGGCTTTACCCGTAAACTAAACTGAATGCCAATCTATCATGTGTGGTCCATAACTTATAAAAAATATACATAAAAAATCTGCTCACAAAGCTGGAACCAGTGATAATACATCAGAAAACAGTTTTTATTTAACACAAGGTTAGCACTTTCATTTAGTGTCAATCACCAGACTTCATCAGACAGTATTAGAAATCACAACCCCTCTTAAAATACTCTTCCCAATTAAAACATCTACCAATAGAATAACTGATGTATTTTAAGCACTTCATTGCATCACTGAAAAAACTTTTAAAGCAATACTTTCCACTTTTACTTTGTTACAGTTCATAACCTTAAAATGAAAATAAAAAAAGTAAAAATGTTTCCAATTACTAAGATAATACCACAATAAATATAAATGTTAGATCAATATTTACACCTACCCTATTATTAAATACAAAGTTAATATAAATAAACTTTGTTTCTGAAATAACATTTCTTTAAATATAAACAGTAGTGTTCATAATCAAACATGTTAATGAATATAAACCAACCAAATTATTGCTTAATAAAATATGTACAAAATATATAAAAGTTGTATAAAAATAAATCCATAGAAACCTATCTATCAAAAGTTTTTAACTTCAGCCTACTTGTAATGGATATAATGTCGTTTAACCCTGGTGGTGAATGAGCATTTAAATGTAATTGCCACCAGGTCTCTCTGTCCTCTAAAAAAAGTTTCCATGGACCACCCCTTGTTTCACTCTTTACCTGTTGTAACACCACAAATTTAAAACTGTGGTTTGGGTTTGCCTTAACATGTTTATATAGTGCGTTTTTTTCATCCTTTTGCTTTATTTCATAAAAATGTTCGTATATACGTTGACCTAATTATCTTTGTGTTTTACCTATGTAAAAAGCACTACATTGAATACACATGCCAGCATAAACTACAGCATGTGTATAACAACGATATTTTCCTTTAATATCTATCACTTTCCCTCCTATCTTAAGAGTGGAAGTTTTCATAACATGTTTGCATTGTTGGCAAAACCCACAAGGTGACATATGTCCTTCATGTCCACTTTTTTGTAGGTCTTTCCAACAAACTTTTCAAGTTATTACCTTTTCTAAAAAAAACATCTGGGCATAAACCAAATGTATCATACATTGTTTTTTCTTGCATAAGAATGGACCGATTTTTCTTCATGACATCTTGTATAATATGACTATCTTTTGAATATGTACAAACAAAAGGACAAAAATCTTTTTTAATAATAAAATTGTTATGAGAACCTACTGCTTCATCTAGGATCCCTACTTCCTCCCCTATTTCAACTCTGGGGTCAGATGTACTGTCTGTTACTATTATTGAAAAAGGGATTACCTGTACTAGGTTTTCTTGTTCAGTTATATTTAAAATAGGTTTGTATATACCTATTTTCATTTATTAATTACCTCTTGTTGAATGTTATACACCAATCGTGTTGGGTAGCCCCTATCTATAAATATTTTACCCATAAGTTCACATTCCCTCAAAAAATCTTCAAAAAAGGAATTCATATGGGCAGCTCAGACTAGTTGCCTTTTACAATCCCACTTTCACGTGTTCTGAATGGCTACTAGTAAAATGTAGTATAGTGTTTGAATATGTGGGTTTTCTAAATATAGTAGACTTAATATACCCATCTCCATATCTAGTAATTAATACATCTAAATAGGAGATCTCATCCATGTCGCTATTATCTGTGAATTTGAGAAAACTGGTACTTTAATTTAGATATCTAATGAAATTTATGATTTCATCCCTTGATCCAATCCATGCCACAAACAAATCATCTAAATATCATAGGTACAACTTAATGTAAGCCAAAAAAGAAGACCTAAATAAAAATTGCTTCTCCCAGTAGGCCATCACTATATTCGCAAATAAGTGGACCCCATTGCGACCCCTTCCATTTGCTTAAAGTGATTGCCATCAAAGTGTAGATAGTTATTCTTTAAAACTATCTCCATCAATTGAGTATATGTGTTGTTAATACTTAGTTCTAACCCAAATTCTTCAAATAGGTAATCAGAGAACCATGTAAGTCCTATATTATGAGGAATACAGCTGTAGAGGTCCTTGACATCTATTGTAATACATGTGCCATGTTTCTCAAAAGGCACTAAGCTGTTACATTTTTCTAAAAAATCTACCCAACAATCTCAACCGAAAAAGACAAACTGTGAAAAAGAGAACCAGCAGAACGAGAGGTCTTCCAATTCCACAAGACCTTTATTTAAATAAACTTCTTAAAGTGTGTTAATAAGCATACACTTTTCGTTGCACCAAAATCACATCAACTTCCTCAGAAGAACAGCGAGCAATTCATTTGCAGGCTGCTTATGTACCCATAATGTCATAAACAATTAATCACTTAAACAATCAATTCAAATTTAAAATTGTTCAAACATTTAAAAAGACATAACCTACAACTGCAAGCACTAAAAATCTCTAAAAATCCTCAGAGACCTTCGTTTACATGCAGTTGACAGCGTTAACATCAAAATAAATATCGTTCTTAACTGCTTCATATTTAATATAAATTGCAATACACACTGTTAAAAATCAGTAAAATAAAGCAGTAAAATAAAGCTTTAGCTATTATCTAATGGAAGAGGTAATTCAAAAAGCCAATGTATTGATAAAATACCGTAATAGTAAAATAATATAATAAAACACCAAATGTCCTACTATAGGAACTAAATACTGGTGTATTTAAATTTATCATTGTTAGTATTATTATAAAACTTAACATCTTATAAAAAATAAAATAATAGTGGTCATAAAGACTAAACATGGGTGCCCTCACGCCTAGTAAAGGCGCTACTTCGAGTACTGTTTTATAAGGGTCAAAAACGCTAACCTAGCTTAAAGTTGACATATAAAGCTATCGCGTTTAATGAACTCATGTAAATAAACATCTATAAATAAATAAATATCTAAAGTGGACAAACTCATGGCCCGTGGATAGTGTAATATATAATATATATTCTAGTTCAAAATGTTAAAACCTATATTGATCCTCTGTTTTTATGGACCTACTTTAAACTATGTAAAATAAACGTTATATACATAATGTGACTAAATTAGAGTAATGCGAGTGGCTAGCTCAATTCGTACACATAATCCTCTCCTAATTAATTATTGTTCTTGTCGTACTGTTGTCAAAAAATAATAAAAAAGCTAATGATATTAAATAATGTATCTAATAGCATCAAATAGCTTCTGTTTTAAAATTGAGCATAACTATGTGTATATAAAAAATACACATTAATTTTTATGTATTATATTATTTTATTTTATTTTATTATATATTCTATATAAATAAATAACTAAATAAATAATATGAATAGATAAATAGTATAACCATATCCAAAACAATATTTATAAGTATATATATAATAATAATAAATAAACATATGTCAATAATATGTACAATTAATATATACAATAAAAAACTAAATATAATATTGGAGAATGTTGAAGCATATATATTCGAATTTAATATATCCATATATCAAATTTTAAATTTTAAAATTTTAAAATTTTAAAAATTTTTTCAAACATATAACATTTCTCAACTATAAAAATTATTATTATAGTTTAACTGGCAATACATTGTATTTATAATACTATTTATAATACTATTGTGGTGGCCCATGATTTGTCATTACAGGTGAATCGAAACAATCATCTCTCCAAGTTCTTTAATCTTAAAATACATTTAATGGACGTCATCTCATTTATACCCGGGAACTGATTGGCGTTTGTATTTAATTGCCAAATAAGTTCTTTTCGTTCCAACCTCAGTGGTTCATACCCTCCTCTAATGTCTTCTGGGACTTGGTCTATGACCATAAACTTAAAGTAATGTCCCTCAAAAGTATTAACATGTCTCGCTAAAGCGTTTTCTAACTTTCCTTTATTAATACTGTATATGTGCTCATATATTCTTTCGTGCAGCCTTCTATCAGTTTTGCCAATATAGAAGGCGGCACACATCGTACATTTGGCCAGGTAGACAAGTTGTCGACTACTACAATTAAACTTCTTCTTTATTCTATAAGTGGTGTTTCTTAATGTAAAAATACTACCTTCCTCTATATATTTACAGTAGTTACACCTATTACATTTGTACATTCCTACAATAGATGGTATATTACAACTTTTTGATTGTAAGAGGTCCTTGAAATTTGGTCCCCTTTTATAAATAATCCTAGGTTTTTCAGGTAGTAAATCTCGCATTTGGTTGTCAATTGCTAATAGATGCCAGTTCTTATATAGGATGTTCTTAATATCCTGGGCATCTAAATTAAAACTAGTAATAAAACTACAAGTATATAGAAGTTTAACTTCAGTTGAAGTTTCACTTACTATTTGATGGTCATCGAAATACAATCTATTCAGAAGCGGAACATAAATACATTCGCCCCTCTTATTTTTGACTTCAGTTAATATATTTTGTAGGAAATCATAGGGATATCCCCTTTGTAGAAAAAATCTTTCCAATAAATCACATTCTCTTAAGAAATCACTGTCGCTCGTTGTCATCCTAGCTGCCCTAACCAATTGGCCTTTCACTACGGCCTTTTTCTGATGAATTGGGTGGCAGCTAGAAAAATGTAGGAACATATTTGAGTATGTCTCCTTCCTGTAGATAGACGAAATGTAACTACTACTCGCATATTCTTTACTTAAATTGACATCTAAGTAATCAATAGAATTTTTATCATATTTAAATGTAAATTCAAGAAACTGTGTACTTGTGTTAAACAACAACATTAAGTCCTCAATCTCATCTACAGTGCCATCGTACAAGAAAATGTCATCAAGAAACCTAGTGTAGAAGAGTATTTTGTCCTTTAACCTTGCATTATTCATTACTATGTCTCTTTCCCAGAAAGCCATCACTAGACTGGCTATACTGCCACCGCACGGTGACCCCATAGCTACTCCAACCATCTGATGGTATATTTCTTTATTGAATAAAATAAAATTATATGACAAGACAGTATCAATCAACTCAGTAATCAATTGAATTTCACTGGTTGGTGCCCCTAAAATTCTCATCATTTCAGTGACCCATTCAATAGCTATACTATGAGGTATACATGAACAGAGATCTTTAACGTCAATTGTGATGAAGTAAGCCGAATTAGAGAAAGGCAAACTATCAATAGCCTTCAAAAAGGACCATGAATCCTTGGAAATTTGCTTTTCCATTTTAATGTACTTTTGTAATATTCTGTCTACTACTTTTGAGCATGTATATGTCATGCTATTCCTGCCATCTACCAAGGGTCTCATAGGTGGATTATCTAAATTCTTGTGGACCTTTGGTATACCAAACAGTAACGGTGTTTTAACATTATCTTGCCGAAGGTAGGTGTACATATCACTGTCTATTCTATTCTCAATAAACAGTTCTTCGTATAACCCTCTAATCCTACCATATGCTATATTCATCTCATTCCTCGATGATTTAGCATATGTGTCTCCTTGCAAAATTAAAGCCATTTTATCGTCATAGTCACTGTTGAACATCAAAGCTAATCCGCCACCCTTATCGGGTTTCATAACCCGTATAGGGGCTTGTTTCAACAAATTCAATAATTCTCTTTCCTCCTTTGTAACATTGTACTTGTATGTGTGTTTAACTTCCTTTAAAAATCTCAAGTCCATCTCCATTATTTTTTCAAAAAGGAGAAGTGATGGATGAAGTGGGGGGTTATAGACGCTAGATACAAACTAATCAGATTTTTCACTGAAATCACTGCCCATCAAAAATGCTAGATTGAGCTTCTTAACAAAAAGCTTTAAATCAATCAATGTATTTGCCATATTAAAAACAGTTGATGGAACAAAGGTATATCCTTTGCTTAACAATTCTACAGTTTCTTCACAAATATTCAAACTTGTATAATTAAAAATCTTAAAATCAGCTTTGGAATTAGTGATAACAGTACATTTTGCACAGTCATCAAGTGAGTATGAGGAGACTGGTATATCTATTACCATTTCCTCCTCCTGTTCCTCGTTACTCTCTTGTTCTGTTGCCTCGTACCCGAGGCTTGCCTCTGAAAATTTTGTTTCCTCGCATTATTCTGTTGTTGTTCATTAAATCCACTATTATTGTTGGTGCTAGAGTCTCTAAAGTCAGCTTGGCCATGAATACCAGACTGTTGTGCCAGACTCTCGCTTCTTCTATTAGTGTTATTAGAATTTGGTGTTGATTCCAACTGTGGGGTAATAACATTTTCACCTTCCTGTCTATCAGAACCAGCTTGTTTTTCATGTTGTCTTCCCACACTTTGACCATTAGACATTGTATTTGCTAGTTGTAATGGTCTTGGGTAAGCCTTACCTTCACCATAGTCTTTAAGATCTCTATTAATTTTCTTAGTTTTGGTTAGGTTCATTTTTGATAGGTGTTCATCTATACTTGAGAAACACCTATCATATTCAAACTGGTATCTTGAAAAATCAATGTCATTTTTAATAACGTTATCTAATGTCTCTAATTCTCCCAGTAACGTATCAACCATTTCTTGATAAAATGTACAAAACACTTCTAATAGTTCAAGACCTTGCTTATCAAAGGGTGGCGGAATTAGCTTTGATGTTCAACAGTGACTATGACGAAAAAATGGCTTTAATTTTGCAAGGAGACACATATGCTAAATCATCGAGGAATGAGATGAATATAGCATATGGTAGGATTAGAGGGTTATACGAAGAACTGTTTATTGAGAATAGAATAGACAGTGATATGTACACCTACCTTCGGCAAGATAATGTTAAAACACCGTTACTGTTTGGTATTCCAAAGGTCCACAAGAATTTAGATAATCCACCTATGAGACCTTTGGTAGACGGCAGGAATAGCATGACATATACATGTTCAAAAGTAGTAGACAGAACATTACAAAAGTACATTAAAATGGAAAAGCAAATTTCCAAGGATTCATGGTCCTTTTTGAAGGCTATTGATAGTTTGCCTTTCTCTAATTCGGCTTACTTTGTCACAACTGACGTTAAAGATCTCTAGTCATGTATACCCCATAGTATAGCTATTGAATGGGTCACTGAAATGATGAGAATTTTAGGGGCACCAACCAGTGAAATTCAATTGATTACTGAGTTGATTGATACTGTCTTGTCATATAATTTTATTTTATTCAATAAAGAAATATACCATCAGATGGTTGGAGTAGCTATGGGGTCACCGTGTGGTGGCAGTATAGCCAATCTAGTGATGGCTTTCTGGGAAAGAGACATAGTAATAAATAATGAAAGGTTAAAGGACAAAATACTCTTCTACACTAGGTTTCTTGATGATATCTTTTTGTTGTACGATGGCACTGTAGACGAGATTGAGGACTTAATGGTGTTGTTTAACACAAGTACACAGTTTCTTGAATTTACATTTAAATATGATAAAAATTCTATTGATTACTTAGATGTTAATTTAAGTAAAGAATATGCGAGTAGTAGTTACATTTCGTCTATCTACAGGAAGGAGACATACTCAAATATGTTCCTACATTTTTCTAGCTGCCACCCAATTCATCAGAAAAAGGCCGTAGTGAAAGGCCAATTGGTTAGGGCAGCTAGGATGACGACGAGAGACAGTGACTTCTTAAAAGAATGTGATTTATTGGAAAGATTTTTTCTACAAAGGGGATATCCCTATGATTTCCTACAAAACATATTAACTGAAGTCAAAAATAAGAGAGGGGAATGTATTTATGTTCCGCTTCTGAATAGATTGTATTTGGACGACCATCAAATAGAAAGTGAAACTCCAACTGAAGTCAAACTTCTATATACTTGTAGTTTTATTACTAGCTTTAATTTAGATGCCCAGGATATTAAGAACATCCTATATAAGAACTGGCATCTATTAGCAATCGACAACCAAATGCGTGATTTACAACCTGAAAAACCTAGGATTATTTATAAAAGGGGACCAAATTTTAAGGACCTCTTACAATCAAAAAGTAGCAATATACCATCTATTGTAGGAATGTATAAATGTAATAGTTGTAGCTACTGTAAATACATAGAGGAAGGTAGTACTTTTACACTAAGAAATACCACTTATAGAATAAAGAAGAAGTTTAATTGTAGTAGTCGACAACTTGTCTACCTGGCCAAATGTACGATGTGTGCCGCCTTCTATATTGGCAAAACTGATAGAAGGCTGCACAAAAGAATATATGAGCACATATACAGTATTAATAAAGGAAAGTTAGAAAATGCTTTAGCGAGACATGTTAATACTTTTGAGGGACATTACTTTAAGTTTATGGTCATAGACCAACTCCCAGAAGACCTTAGAGGAGGGTATGAACCACTGAGGTTGGAACGAAAAGAACTTATTTGGCAATTAAATACAAACGCCAATCAGTTCCTGGGTATAAACGAGATGACGTCCATTAAATGTATTTTAAGATTAAAGAACTTGGAGAGATGATTGTTTCGATTCACCTGTAACGACAAAACATGGGCCACCACAATAGTATTATAAATAGTATTATAAATACAATGTATTGCCAGTTAAACTATAATAATAATTTTTATAGTTGAGAAATGTTATATGTTTGAAAAAATTTTTAAAATTTTAAAATTTTAAAATTTCAAATTTAATATATGGATATTTTAAATTCGAATATATATGCTTCAACATTCTCCAATATTATATTTAGTTTTTTATTGTATATATTAATTGTACATATTATTGACATATGTTTATTTATTATTATTATTATATATATACTTATAAATATTGTTTTGGATATGGTTATACTATTTATCTATTCATATTATTTATTTAGTTATGTATTTATATAGAATATATAATAAAATAAAATAAAATAATATAATACATAAAAATTAATGTGTATTTTTTATATACACATAGTTATGCTCAATTTTAAAACAGAAGCTATTTGATGTATTAGACATATAATTCAACATCATTAGTTGTTTTATTATGTTTTGATAACAGTACGATAATTAATTAAGAGAGGATTATGTGAGTGAATTGAGCTAGCCACTCGCATTACTCTAATTTATTTACATAATGTATATTACGCTTATTTTAACTAGTTCAAAGTAGGTCCATAAAAACAGTGGATCAATATAGGTTTTATTATTTTGAACCAGAATATATGTTCACACTATCCACGGGCCATGAGTTTGTCCACTTTAGATATTTATTTATTTATAGATGTTTATTTACATGAGTTCATTAAACGCGATAGCTTTACATGCCAACTTTAAGCTATGTTAGCGTTCTTGATCTTTATAAATAGTACTCGAAAGTAGCGCCTTTACTAGGCGTGAGGGCACCCATGTTTAGCCTTATGAACACTACTATCTTATTCTTTATGAGATGTTAAGATTTATAATAATACCAACAATGTAATATTTAAATATACCAGTATCCAGTTCCTACAGCAGGACATTTGGTGTTTTATTATTTTATTTTACTTTTATACTATTTTATCAATACATTGGCTTTTTGAATTACCTCTTCCTTTAGATAATAGCTAAAGCTTTATTTTACTGCTTTATTTTACTGATTTTTAACAGTGTGTACTGCAATTTATATTAAATATGAAGCAGTTAAGAACGATATTTATTTTGATGTTAACGCTGTCAACTGCATGTAAACAAAGGTCTCTGAGGATTTCTAGAGATTTTTAGTGCTTGCAGTTGTAGGATATGTCTTTTTAAATGTTTGAACAATTTTAAATTTGAATTGATTGTTTAAGTGATTAATTGTTTATGACATTATGGATACATAAGCAGCCTGCAAATGAATTGCTCGCTGTTCTTCTGAGGAAGTTGACGTGATTTTGGTGCAAAGAAAAGTGTATGCTTATTAACACACTTTAAGAAGTTTATTTAAATAAAGGTCTTGTGGAATTGGAAGACCTCTTGTTCTGCTGGTTCTCTTTTTCACAATTTTTCTAAAAAATGCCAGGAGTCTCTGCACAGATGAAGAATGCTCTGAACTTTCTCTTTTAACTTTTTATCTATCAGATTAGCTATATATGCAGTCTTCAACCACCCAGAATCAATTATTGGGCAAAAAGGTGGGTCAATAAGCTGTTTGTGTATTTTGGGAACTCCGAATATGACTGGGATTTTAGGAGTCTCATTTAACATATAATTTTATTCATCAATACTAATTTGATCCTGTGTGGTCATATCCAGGAGTTCCCAATCAATTCTAGAAAAAGTAATATTCATCTCATTAATAGATGTTCACTATAAGTGCTGCTATAAAGCATATCAAACATTTTTTTTTGTATAGTCATCTTTATAACAAGCAACCATACCCCCACCTTTATAAGGACGCATATATCTTAAATCAGTTCTACCCCTAATTTCATACAATAATTCCAGTTCAGAAGCATCCAAATTGTTGTCCACATTATTTTTACCAATATAATAAAGATAATCCATTTCACAAGCAGATTCAAATTTTTTTAACAATACATGAATATCTGGATTGTAAGTACTTCGTATCCTACATACATTGTCCTGCCCTATATAATCATTGTGGTCATTTCTATGTAAATATTTTATGTTTACATTTCTCATATACATTTTAAGATCCCCTATTAGTTTCCCCAAATCACTGTTTTTGCTAGGAACAAAGTTATAACCTTTGCTAAATAATTCAGCATGTGATGCTAAAAAAACTCTGTTAGTATAATTGTAAATTTTAAAGTCATTAAGAAAATTTGAAACTATAAATGGTTTCCTATTTTTGAAAGTCACCTCTGCTGGCCCCTCATTGAATATTGGCCCCCATTCCTCTGGTTCTGTTGGTTCCAAGTTGTTGTCTGTGGATATGGGTTCCTGTTTTGTCTCCGATTTATAAGTCATTCTGATGTCCTTGGGCCTGTTTCGTCTAAAGGGGCATTCGCCCTATCAGAGTAGGTGCCCCCAGCTCCCAAGGGTTCTCCACCGGTTGTTGTAGTGTTAATCCTAATAGTTGGTAGTGCAGGATTTGCTCTTCCTGTGTCATAGGCCTTTTTGTCTCGTTCAAGTTTTCTAGCTTTTCGGCTAGCAATGATGGAAATAATGCTGTCTACCTGTTTAAAGGTAGCATCATATTGCTGCCGATCCCTTTCATGAAGTCCTCCTTTTTGGAATTCATCATCTAAAACACGCACTTCCTCAGATACCTGGACCAACCGCTCCTGATTCTGATTAATCATGAGCTCCATCAGCTCGCATCCATGCCAGTCAAACAATGCCAAAAGTTCTTGGTGAAACAAAGAATGCGGAATTAAACCTGTCGGGAACTTCTAGGTTCATAGCTCTTTAGGGACCTGCCAGTTTTTGAGACGTTCAGCGAGACAGAAATTCTCTTGTTGTAGTTTTTTATACTCAACAAGTTTGTTTTTGAAATTAATAAAACTGTTGCCCGTATCGTCTACGACGACAACATCCTGCCCATAAGGTATGCTCTTACCCAGCCACACATCGAGCGTACTCTGTGGGCATTCATTCCCAATAGTTCTCAAATGCATTTGCTCATTGTTAGACAAAGAAGCAGGCAAAAGTACACAGTCCTGTGCATTACTACTCTCCTTAAAAAACAAAGGGGTAATATTAAAATTAGTATCATCTTATGAATGCATGGTACCTGCTTTCTGTAAGAATTGTTGAACAAGAAGGGTTAAGTTCTTGACAGAATCCTGCAATTGTTTGAAATGTTCAAAACTGATGCCTGGGTTACCCTCTGCCATAGTGTGGAACAACCAGTAGACAAAAAATGAAGACCAAACTAGTAAATCCAGAAAAAATCCGCACACAAATCTGGAACCAGTGATAATACGTCTGCAAACAGTTTTTATTTAACACATGGTTAGCGCTTTCATCTAGTGCCAGTGATAATACGTCAGCAAACAGTTTTTATTTAACACAAGGTTAGCGCTTTCATCTAGTGTCAATCACCAGACTTCATCAGACAATATTAGAAATCACAACCCTTCTTAAAATACTCTTCCCAATTAAAACATCTACCAATAGAATAACTGATGTATTTAAGCACTTCATTGCATCACTGAAAAATCTTTTAAAGCAATACTTTCCACTTTTACTTTGTTACAGTTCATAACCTTAAATTGAAAATAAAAAAGTAAAAATGTTTCCAATTACTAAGATAATACCACAATAAATATAAATGTTAGATCAATATTTACACCTACCCTATTATTAAATACAAAGTTAATATAAATAAACTTTGTTTCTGAAATAACATTACTTTAAATATAAACAGTAGTGTTCATAATCAAACATGTTAATGAATATAAACCAACCAAATTATTGCTTAATAAAATATGTACAAAATATATAAAGGTTTTATAAAAATAAATCCATAGAACCTTATCAATCAAAAGTTCTTAACTTCAGCCTACTTGTGATGGATATAATGTTGTTTAACCCTGGTGGTGAATGAGCATTTACATGTAATTGCCATCAGGTCTCTCTGTCCTCTAAAAAAAGTTTCTATGGACCACGCCTTGTTTCACTCTTTACCTGTTGTAACAAAACAAATTTAAAACTGTGGTTTGGGTTTGCCTTAACATGTTTATATAGTGAATTGTTTTTCATCCTTTCGCTTTATTTCATAAAAATGTTTGTATATACGTTGACCTAATTATCTTTGTGTTTTACCTATGTAAAAAGCACTACATTGAATACAGATGCCAGCATAAACTACAGCATGTGTATAACAACAATATTTTCCTTTAATATCTATCACTTTCCCTCCTATCTTAAGAGTGGAAGTTTTCATAACATGTTTGCATTGTTGGAAAAATCCACAAGGTGACATATGTCTTTCATGTCCACTTTTTTTAAGTCTTTCCAACAAACTTTTCAAGTTATTACCTTTTCTAAAAACAACATCTGGGCATAAACCAAATGTATCATACATTGTTTTTTCTTGCATGAGAATGGACCGATTTTTCTTCATGAAATCTTGTATAATATGACTATCTTTTGAATATGTACAAACAAAAGGACAAAAATCTTTTTTAATAATAAAATTGTTATGGGAACCTACTGCTTCATCTAGGATCCCTACTTCCTCCCCTATTTCAACTCTGGGGTCAGATGTACTGTTTGTTACTATTATTGAAAAAGGGGTTACCTATACTAGGTGTTCTTGTTCAGTTATATTTAAAATAGGTTTGTATATACCTATTTTCATTTATTAATTACCTCTTGTTGAATGTTATACACCAATTGTGTTGGGTAGCCCCTATCTATAAATATTTTACCCATAAGTACGCATTCCCTCAAAAAATCTTCAAAAAAGGAATTCATATGGGCAGCTCAGACTAGTTGCCCTTTTACAATCCCACTTTCACGTGTTCTGAATGGCAACTAGAAAAATGTAGTATAGTGTTTGAATATGTGGGTTTTCTAAATATAGTAGACTTAATATACCCGTCTCCATATCTAGTAATTAATACATCTAAATAGGAGATCTCATCCATGTCGCTATTAGCTGTGAACTTGAGAAAACTGGTACTTTAATTTAGATAGCTAATGAAATTTATGATTTCATGTCTTGGTCCAATCCATGCCACAAACAAATCATCTAAATATCGTAGGTACAACTTAATGTAAGCAAAAAAAGAAGATTTAAATAAAAATTGCTTTTCCCAGTAGGCCATCACTATATTTGCAAATAAGTGTACCCCATTGTGACCCCTTCCATTTGCTTAAAGTGATGGCCATCAAAGTGTAGATAGTTATTCTTTAAAACTATCTCCATCAATTGAGTATATGTGTTGTTAATACTTTGTTCTAAACCAAATTCTTCAAATAGGTAATCAGAGAACCATGTAAGTCCTATATTATGTGGAATACAGCTGTAGAGGTCCTTGACATCTATTGTAATACATGTGCCATGTTTCTCAAAAGGCACTAAGCTGTTACATTTTTCTAAAAAATGCCAGGAGTCCCTGCACATATGAGGAATTCTCTGAACTTTATCTTTTAACTTTTTATCTATCAGACTAGCTATATATGCAGTCTTCAACCACCCAGAATCAATTATTGGGCAAAAAGGTGGGTCCATAAGCTGTTTGTGTATTTTGGGAACTCCGAATATGACTGGGAGTTTAGGAGTCTCATTTAACATATAATTGTATTCATCAATACTAATTTGATCCTGTGTGGCCATATCCAGGAGTTCCCAATCAATTCTAGAAAAAGTAATATTCATCTCATTAATAGATGTTCACTATAAGTGCTGCTATAAAGCATATCAAACATTTTTTTTTGTATAGTCATCTTTATAACAAACAACCATACCCCCACCTTTATCAGGGCACATATATCTTAAATCAGTTCTACCCCTAATTTCATACAATAATTCCAGTTCAGAAGCATCCAAATTGTTGTCCACATTATTTTTAACAATATAATAACGATAATCCATTTCACAAGCAGATTCAAATTTTTTTAACAATACATGAATATCTGGATTGTAAGTACTTGGTATCCTACATACATTGTCCTGCCCTATATAATCATTGTGGTCATTTCTATGTAAAAATTTTATGTTTAAATTTCTCATACGTATTTTAAGATCCCATATTAGTTTCTCCAAATCACTGTTTTTGCTAGGAACAAAGTTATAACCTTTGCTAAATAATTCAGCATGTGATGCTAAAAAAACTCTGTTAGTATAATTGTAAATTTTAAAGTCATTAAGAAAATTGGAAACTATAAATGGTTTCCTATTTTTGAAAGTCACCTCTGCTGGCCCCTCATTGAATATTGGCCCCCATTCCTCTGATTCTGTTGGTTCCAAGTTGTTGTCTGTGGATATGGGTTCCAGTTTCGTCTCCAATTTCTCAGTCGTTCCGATCTCCTTGGGCCTGTTTCATCTAAAGGGGCATTTGCCCTATCAGAGTAGGTGCCCTCAGCTCCCAAGGGTTCCCCACTGGTTGTTGTAGTGTTAATCCTAATAGTTGGTGGTGCAGGATACGCTCTTCCTGTTGCATAGGCCTTTTTGTCTTGTTCAAGTTTTCTAGCTTTTCGGCTAGCAATGATGGAAATAATGCTGTCTACCTGTTTAAAGGTAGCATCATATTGCTGCCGATCCCTTTCATGAAGTCCTCCTTTTTGGATTTCTTCATCTAAAACACGCACTTCCTCAGATACCTGGACCAACCGCTCCTGATTCTGGTTAATCATGAGCTCCATCAGCTCACATCCATGCCAGTCAAACAACGCCAAACGTTCTTGGTGAAACAAAGAATGCAGAATTAAACCTGTCGGGAACTTCTAGGTTCATAGCCCTTTAGGGACCTGCCAGTTTTTGAGATGTTCAGCGAGACAGAAATTCTCTTGTTGTAGTTTTTTTATACTCAACAAGTTTGTTTTTGAAATTAATAAAACTGTTGCCCGTATCATCTACGACGACAACATCCTGCCCATAAGGTATGCTCTTACCCAGCCACACATCGAGCGCACTCTGCGGGCATTCATTCCTAATAGCTCTCAAATGCGTTTGCTCATTGTTAGAAATAGAAGCAGGCAAAAGTACACAGTCCTGTGCATTACTACTCTCCTTAAAAAACGAAGCGGTAATATTAAAATTAGTATCATCTTATGAATGCACGGTACCTGCTTTCAGTAAGAATTGTTGAACAAGAAGGGTTAAGTTCTTGACAGAATCCTGCAATTGTTTGAAATCTTCAAAACTGATGCCTGGGTTACCTTCCGCCACAGTGTGGAACAACCAGTAGACAAAAAATGAAGACCAAACTAATAAATCCAGAAAAAATCCGCACACAAAGCTGGAACCAGTGATAATACATCAGCAAACAGTTTTTATTTAACACAAGGTTAGCGCTTTCATCTGGTGTCAATCACCAGACTTCATCAGACAATATTAGAAATCACAACCCTTCTTAAAATACTCTTCCCAATTAAAACATCTACCGATAGAATAACTGATGTATTTAAGCACTTCATTGCATCACTGAAAAAACTTTTAAAGCAATACTTTCCACTTTTACTTTGTTACAGTTCATAACCTTAAATTGAAAATAAAAAAGTAAAAAGTTTCCAGTTACTAAGATAATACCACAATAAATATAAATGTTAGATCAATATTTACACCTACCCTATTATTAAATACAAAGTTAATATAAAAAAAACTTTGTTTCTGAAATTACATTACTTTAAATATAAACAGTAGTGTTCATAATCAAACATGTTAATGAATATAAACCAACCAAATTATTGCTTAATAAAATATGTACAAAATATATAAAAGTTGTATAAAAATAAATCCATAGAACCCTATCTATCAAAAGTTCTTAACTTCAACCTACTTGTGATGGATATAATGTCATTTAACCCTGGTGGTGAATGAGCATTTAAATGCTTGAAGCTGCCATGGCTAGAGCAGGATGTTAGGCAAAGCATATGAATGCAAGTGAGAGGTGCTATGCAATATTAACTTCCAAGATGTAGAAATGTTGGGTGGCTTGTGGAAAAGATGTGATTATAGACACAGTCAGGTATGCCCATCAGACTTCTGGCTTTGCAATTTGTGATTTTCTAAATCACTGAGTACACTGGCTCCAGATAGAATTCCTGGAGATTTTTTCCAAAACAGCAGTCAGCTCAGTTCCTTTCCAATATGCATTCTCATAAATAGGTCTCTTTAGGAATCACATGTCCCAGCCTTGAAATAAATCTCACATCATTCCACTTCACAAGGGACGTAACTCCAATGATATACCCAACTTTAGCCTCATTGCAATTATCGCCTCTCTTTCAAAAATCCTTGAAAAATGCATTTGCAATCAATTAATGAGTCATTTGCAAACAAACAATCTTCTTACCCCTACACAACATGTCTTCAGACAAAGGAAACCAGTTTCTGCAGTGTTCTGGATTAGTCCAAGAATTTTGATACCATTTCCAATAGCTTTCACTAAAACAACTTTCTTCACTTGGCACATCAAACACCTCCACCAACTGTTTTTTCCATTACCTTTGCAATAGACTCCAGTCAGTTAAATGGATTAGGTCTTACTCATCCTTCCAACCTGTCAAAGCAGCTGTTCCCCAAGATTTCATACTGGGGCAATTACTTTTCAGCTTATCTACTGACAATCTACACTTCACCAAATGTCAAGCGTCCCTCAAACAATATGCTGATGATGCTATATTAATCTGTTCTGCTAGTAACCTAATTTCTTTATAACACATCACCCAAGAGTCATTTTTATCAGTTGAAAATCAGCTCAATATCGCTCAGCTTCTACTCAATCCAAAAAAAAAACCCACTGCTATTCCTCCCAAAGCCCTTACACATCTCAAACAAAACTTGTCAATAACAGCATCTGATAACAACCCTATAGATGTTATCCTCATACCAAGCTACTAGCCATAACAATTGATTATAACCTGAAATTTGGCTTATATTTGCAGCAGGTTATAAAAAAAAAATTCACCAAAAAGTAGGTACCATCTTTAGAACAAAAAATACCAGCTGGTTCATCCAGGAAACTTCTGGCCTCTACATTCATACTTCTGATTTTTCTATTTGGCTTTCCAGTCTGCCTAAACTTAAAGCTTCCACATGAAATAAATTGCAATAATGTAGCAACATTTTCCACTACCAAATACAACGCATGACTGCTTAGCCCTAAGATAGCTTGATTAGCTTGAATTACCCAAGCAACTTTCACCCAACTAAGCCCAGTCCACAAATGAATATACAAACCTGAACAAAGCCAATCCCTAGTTGATTTATTGCACATACACACCCCTGCTAGGCCACTTTGATCTGAAAACAAAATGCTCCTCATTACATACAAACCATACCTGTCAGCAGGAACCTCTTTCTATTCCAGCTATGTAGCCCACTCCTCGAACTCTTTATCCTTTAAAAATACTAGCACCTTTCCAAGTTCAAAATCAGTCTAAAAAATTATATATTTGGCATCTGTACCTGGACCTTCACAACCCTCTAAAAAGATGCATGACTACCTATTCACTATAACTATACCTTTCTCACTCTGATTCACTAACACCTCCATATCTTAACAGGTAACAATGGTTTAACATCAAACAATCTCACTTTAATGATACCATACTACTAATGCATGCTCATCTACCTCTTCAGCCTACACTTATGACTATTTATTTTCCTCTCTCATATCCTTCCATAATATTCTCATCTTTCTAATAATAGTCAACACTCTCTCTCTTTTCATGCCTTTAATTTTCCTTTCTGCTCATTACACTTCATCTCATTCTATTCAGTTGTCTATTGTGGCAACAGAATATTCTATTTTTCACCTCCATATATTATTAGAAATATAGTTGGTATTTTGAATAAGTATGTACTAGTTTACTTGACATAGTCTATCCACGTCTGTAAAGTGTCTTACTACTTGAATTACATAAACCAGTAGAAAACGGACTCCTCAGGTGCAGGCTGAGCACGGACAGTTTTATTAATATGAGCACAGACAAATTATAAATACACGCACTTTCGGTAGAGAAATTCCCCACCTTCTTCAAACAACTAAACATGGGCAAATGCCCATTCATCACTTATATACAATATAAACAATACAAGCAATTAACACATCCATTACATCATTAATTGATTCATTAAAATATTTCAAAATTCTTAAAGGGATAGAAACTCATTATAAACATTTACCCAAATTATATTAGGTAATGTAACACATTCAATTCATCGTTTTAATACTATAAACCATGGTTTCTAACAGCAGCAAGCACATACAAAACTGATCTAGCAAAATACATCTCCTAAAAATTTTTTAAAAACATTTAAGATAAACATACAAACATAAAATGATACATTAATAACTACACATATATACCACTTCCTATCTACATATTTCATATCTCATGTATTAACGAAATGAATCTAAAAATTAATAATTTAGTATTTTATAAATATTATTTTTAATTTTTTATTTTTTTATTATATATATATATATGTATAAAAGTTTTATGATTTCTATTCAACTTCCTAATTTTACTTTAATCAAAATTATAACACTATTTCAACTAAAAATCTTTTATATTTTAAAATTTTACAAATTTTTAAAAACCTTCTATCACTTAAGTGCTTTTAATTTTAGGATGCATTTAATAGACACAACTTCATTCAGTCCAGGAGCAGTATATGCAGCCATTCTAAGTTGCCAGAAAACCTCCAGCTCTTCTAACTGCAGCTGCCACGGACCCCCCCTAATATGTGGCTGTATCTGTTGTACAATTGTGAAAGTAAACTCATGCTCAGGGTAATGACAAATATGCCTTGCCAATGCGTTATTCACTTCCCCATTTTTAATAGCATACAAATGCTCATACATCCTTTTCTTTAGTGGTCTTTCAGTCTTTCCTATATAAAAAGCAGGACAATTCCTGCATAAACCGACATAGACCACTCCCTTGGAATTACAATTAAATGAACCATTCAAACAATATTGTCTCCCAGCTATCACAATTTTAGTACCTATTAATATATATTTACAATAGGGACATCCACCACATTTCCTCATTCCCAAATGTTTCTTATTTATTTTAACATTTGGTTGTTGAAGAAGTTCCTTTAAATTTTGCCCTCGTCTATAAGTAAACCTAGGCCTCTGTCCTACTACTTCAAAGAATTGATGATCATCCATAAATACTTTCCAATTTTTAACAATAATTTCCTTAATAACTTCAGCATCCATGCAATAAGTAAAAAGAAAGTTAATTCCACCCATTTCATTTTTCCTATTATCTATACATTTCATCTCTCCCCCTCTAAGCAACGGTTGAAAGTGACCAGACTTAGTCACTTCATGTCTAATTTCATCGATGAGGACATTAGGGTACCCTCGTACCAAGAACATAGCTTGAATATTCTCGCATTCAACCACAAAATCACTTTGTTCGGACACCATTCTTGCTGCCCGAACAAATAGTGACCCTTCACCACACTTCGTTTTTGATGATGGGGATGTGAACTCGTATAATATAGATATGTATTAGAAAATGTTGGTTTCCTAAAAATGGTTGACTTGAATTTATTCAAATGATAAACTTTACTAATTTTAACATCTAGAAATGATATTTCATCTAGTCCACTCGAGTATGTAAAATCTAAAAACTGAGTCGTTTTTAATAAACTCTCAATAAACCCTGGGATAATATCAACTGGGCCCTTCCAAAGAAAAAACATATCATCTTGGTACCTCGTGTACCAAGTTACGTTTTCTTGGTATAATTCATTCTGGAATAAATATTGGTGTTCCCAAGTGGCTAAAACACTATTTGCAAAAGTACAACCACACGGAGAGCCCATGGCTATGCCTGTCATTTGAAGAAAATACTTATTCTTAAACATCAAAAAATTATTGGCCAGTATCAAATCTAACAAGATTTCAACTAGATACATATCTTCCCTGGATGCTCCGTTACGAAGCATAAAGTCAACCGTCCACTCTATCCTTATTTTATGGGGGATAACTGTGTAAAGATCCTTAATATCAACAACCAAAAATATAAACATAGGATCAAATGGAATTTTACTTATATTCTCAAGAAACCATCACGAATCCCTACAAATTTGTATTTCCTGTTTAACCAAAGGTTTAAGAATGTTGTCCACTACTTTAGCGCAGGCATATTTTATCGATCCTCTTCCATCCACAATTGGCCTGAAAGGAGGATCCACCAAGTTTTTATGTATTTTAGGATTACCAAATAATGTAGGAATTCTTGGGGCTGGCATAGTAAGAAACTGTAATAAATCAGTCAATACTTTTTTCCAAAAAGAGATCATCCAAAACATTTTTAATCTTACAATAAGCTATATTGATCTCATTAATGCTAACAGATGTATAGAACTCAGAGCTCAAATACTCCAACAATTTATTATCATACGTATATTCATCCATCAAAATGAGTCCCCAACCCTTATCTGGAGCCATCACTCTGATGTTACACTCATTAAGCAATTGTATAAATGCTAATTCATCATTATTAACATTACGACTCACTTTTTTCTTTCTATCAAATAGACTTTGTGGTCTCATCATTGCTCGTAAGTCTAACTCACAAAGCTTTTCGAAAGTATTTAATGTTCCATTTAGTGGGGGATTGAAAATACTAGCCACTCTTGGTGAATTAAGTATTGAAGGTGTATTTCCTAACATGCTTGCTAAATTTAATTTTCGTACATACAATTTTAAATCCACTAAAGTATTAACAGGATTACATCTCATGTCTGGGACAAAAGATAAACCCTTTGCAAAAAACTCAACCATGTTTGTGTCAATTGTCAAAATTGTATAATTAAACACTTTAAAATCACCAGTATCATTATAAAGAATGGTAGGCCCATGTGATGGAATTATAGTGTTAGAGGTATTTATTTGGGGCATAACTAATACCTCCGTTGATTGCCCCTCTTCTTTCTCTGATTGCGTCTCTGATTGTTCATGTTGTTGTTCGACATAGAGTTCCTCCTGTTCCCAGCCCTGTGAAAATCCTGGGTGGTTTCCTCCATATTGACCCCTTCTCCTGTTTGTTGATAATTATTATTACCATGTCCTTCATTAAAGTTATTATTGGAGGCATGATTTCTAATCCTTTCACTTCTTCTAGGTGGTTGTACACCGTTTTGTCCAACATTTTCATCCCCTTCCCCAAAAGAGTTTTGATTATGTATACCTTCTCCCTCATCCTCAATCAATGGCAGCCTCCAAGCTGCCACTTGTCCAGATGGTGGGGGTGGGTATGCTTTTTGATTCCTGTAGTCAAGCATATCCCTTTCAATCTTAGGTTTCTTATTTATCATTTTGGATATCGAGGTTTCAATACTAGAGAGAATTCTTAGATAATCAAACCTATATCTTTGAAAGTCAGAATGCTGACATAAAAGGGATTCTAGTTTAAAAAGTTCTTTCTGTAATGTTCCAATTTCAACAAAATAGTAATTAACTAGAGACCCCATAAATTCTAGTCTTTTTTTATCAAAAAGCTCAAGTAATTCTTTATGAAAAATTGAATCTCTAATAAGTCTCGCTGGATACCTCCACTGACGGAACCCTTTTGGGACGATAAGTTTCAGTACATTCACGGAGGTACGAAACCTCTAGCTGTAATTTCCTACAGCTGAACAGTTTTGAATCAAACATATCCAAATTTTCTTTAAAAGAACTCACCCGTTCATTATTAGCATCAGCTGATTCTTGAAACCCAGAACCAAAAAAATCCTTTTTGGCTAAAACTGTACAGATTTTTGGCACCAAAGTAGTGTCCCCAGCTCCATTAGGAGCATTGTTCAAATGAATGTCATCATTCGCGTTATTTCCAAAACGCTGCTCTCTTACTTCTTGTCCTCTGGCATTATTCAGCCCAGCTGCCGTAATAGCTCCTGTCACAGGAAAAGTGCATCCTACATTAGACGCTGGCGTGATTTGTAAATTACGCTCGCCTCCTTGATTACTCCTTTTGCTCACCTCCTCAACCTTTTGAGACAACGAATCCACTTTAGCCAAAAGTAAGTTGACTAACACAGTTAAATCATTTGGAGAGTTTGAGCTAGCGCCACTCGCTTGCTGCTATACATCCTCAGTTACTATCGGTACTTCGTCTTGCGAAAATAACGGTTGGCTCATGTTCCAATAATGCTCGCTGCCACACACAGTTGGTCCGCTTCGACTTAAACAAACAAACTACTGAACTCAACAAAAAGTACCACGAAAAATAAACCAGTAGAAAACGGACTCCTCAGGTGCAGGCTGAGCACGGACAGTTTTATTAATATGAGCACGGACAAATTATAAATACACGCACTTTCGGTAGAGAAATTCTCCACCTTCTTCAGACAACTAAACATGGGCAAATGCCCATTCATCACTTATATACAATATAAACAATACAAGCAATTAACACATCCATTACATCATTAATTGATTCATTAAAATATTTCAAAATTCTTAAAGGGATAGAAACTCATTATAAACATTTACCCAAATTCTTTACACCGTTATCCCCCATAAAATAGGGATAGAGTGGACGGTTGACTTTATGCTTCGTAAGGGAGCATCCAGGGAAGATATCTATCTAGTTGAAATCTTGTTAGATTTGATACTGGCCAATAATTTTTTGATGTTTAAGAATAAGTATTTTCTTCAAATGACAGGCATAGCCATGGGCTCTCCGTGTGGTTGTACATTTGCAAATAGTGTTTTAGCCACTTGGGAACGCCAATATTTATTCCAAAATGAATTATACCAAGAAAATGTCAGTTGGTACACGAGGTACCAAGATGATGTTTTTTCTTTGGAAGGGCCCAGTTGATATTATTCCAAGGTTTATTGAGAGTTTATTAAAAACGACTCAGTTTTTAGATTTTACATACTCGAGTGGACTAGATGAAATATCATTTCTAGATGTTAAAATTAGTAAATATTATCATTTGAATAAATTCAAGTCAACCATTTTTAGGAAACCAACATTTTCTAATACATATCTATATTATAAGAGTTCACATCCCCATCATCAAAAAAGAAGTGTGGTGAAGGGTCAATTTGTTCGGGCAGCAAGAATGGTGTCCGAACAAAGTGATTTTGTGGTTGAATGCGAGAATATTCAAGCTATGTTCTTGGTAGGAGGGTTCCCTGATGCCCTCATCGATGAAATTAGACATGAAGTGACTAAGAAAAGAGAGTCTGGTCACTTTCAACCATTGCTTAGAGGGGGAGAGATGAAATGTATAGATTATAATAAGAAAAATGAAATGGGTGGAATTAACGTTCTTTTTACTTATTGCATGGATGCTGAAGTTAAGGAAATTATTGGTAAAAATTGGTAAGTATTTATGGATGATCAATTGTTTGAAGTAGTAGGACAGAGGCCTAAGTTTACTTATAGACTAGGGCGAAATTTAAAGGAACTTCAACAACCAAATGTTAAAATAAATAAGAAACATTTGGGAATGAGGAAATGGGGTGGATGTCCCTATTGTAAATATATATTAATAGGTACTAAAATTGTGATAGCTGGGAGACCATATTGTTTGAATGGTTCATTTAATTGTAATTCCAAGGGAGTGGTCTATGTCGGTTTATGCAGGAATTGTCCTGCTTTTTATATAGGAAAGACTGAAAGACCACTAAAGAAAAGGATGTATGAGCATTTGTATGCTATTAAAAATGGGGAAGTGAATAACGCATTGGCAAGGCATATTTGTCATTACCCTGAGCATGAGTTTACTTTCACAATTGTACAACAGATACAGCCACATATTAGGGGGGGTCCGTGGCAGCTGCAATTAGAAGAGCAGGAGGTTTTCTGGCAACTTAGAACGGCTGCATATACTGCTCCTGGACTTAATGAAGTTGTCTCTATTAAATGCATCCTAAAAGTAAAAGCACTTAAGAGATAGAAGGTTTTTAAAAAAATTTGTAAAATTTTAAAATATAAAAGATTTTTAGTTAAAGTGTTATAATTTTGATTAAAGTAAAATTAAGAAGTTGAATAGAAATCATTCAACTTTTATACATATATATATAAAATAAAAAATTAAAAATATTTATAAAATACTAAATTATTAATTTTTAGATTCATTTCATTAATACATGAGATATGAAATATGTAGATAGAAGTGGTATATATGTGCAGTTATTAATGTATCATTTAATGTTTGTATGTTTATCTTAAATGTTTTTAAAAATTTTTTAGGAGATATATTTTGCTAGATCAGTTTTGTATGTGCTTGCTGCTGTTAGAAACCATGGTTTATAGTATTAAAACAATGAATTGAATGTGTTACATTACCTAATATAATTTGGGTAAATGTTTATGAGTTTCTATCCCTTTAAGAATTTTGAAATATTTTAATGAATCAATTAATGATGTAATGGATGTGTTAATTGCTTGCATTGTTTATATTGTATATAAGTGATGAATGGGCATTTGCCCATGTTTAGTTGTCTGAAGAAGGTGGGGAATTTCTCTACCGAAAGTGCGTGTATTTATAATTTGTCCGTGCTCATATTAATAAAACTGTCCGTGCTCAGCCTGCACCTGAGGAGTCCGTTTTCTTCTGGTTTATTTTTCAGTGGTACTTTTTGTTGAGTTCGGTACTTGAATTACATATTGTATTCTTTATTGCACTTTATCCTAATAATATTCTATAAATGCATTTCAATTTGTTTCTGTTTTATCTGATGTAGGGACTTTCTCCCCAGTATATAATTACTTATCAGCTAATGTAAAAGCTTTTACGTGGGCGTTTGTGGAGCCTTTCTGTTCAACTCATTGTAAAATGTTTAATTTTTTGCAGGGCTTTTCTCTTCTTGTATATAAGTACTCATAAACTATTGTTTAAATGTTTTCAAATCTGTTGTGGAAATTTTCTCCCCAGTCCACCACTGAAAATGGACCATTGGCTGAATTAGACTTTCTAAGAAATTAAAGGGTAGATAAATAAATAAATAATAAAATAAAATGGACAAAATCACTATCTGTATCTTGTTACACATAAATGCAGAAACAGTGGGTGAGACGTAACATTATCTTTATTATTCTAAATCATATCATTGAATAACACAGCTGTATGTTTAGGAAGTAGGTTGTTATCATCTGGGCTTCAAATAATTTGACAAAACAGCTTGCATTATTCCTATCATAGTTTTTGAGGGTGAAGGTTCCTAATGTTTTGAATTTAATTCAAGCTTGAAATGCACTTCTGATATCATGCATGGCATTTTTTCATCGTCTTAAGTGTTTAAGGATTTAAAGTATTGCCAAAATTAAAGGAATATGAGATAGTGACTATATATATATATATATATATATATATATATATATATATATAATTATAATCTTGATAAGATGGATAGCTGCATGGTTTACAAATGCAACATGGCAAGTATCACAGAGTAATTGGACAAGTGAAATTTTAGGTTATAGTCAGGGTGTCCCCCAGGGCTCTGTTTTAGGCCCATATTTGTTAGTTTGTGTCTTCCAGATCTATCTTTTTCATCTGAGGTGTTTTACTGTCTGTATTCAGATGTCTTGAAAATAGGTAAACTGATTGTATGTGTTACAGATATGAGATGTCTGCAAAACAACTTGACCAAATATACCATTTGAGTACATGAGAATAACATGTTGAGAAATAAATCAAAAACTAAGCATATGAGATTCAGAATCATAGATTAAAAAGGAAAATATTTAATACAGGACACAGCAATTGAAGCTCTGGATTAATTTATGGATCTGTGTATATGGGCAAAGCCAGCTTTGAGGTTTTCTAGTCATATCAACCAATTGATTAAAGATAGTTATAGAACTATAGGTTTGTATAAAAAGATTTATAAAGTCTAGGAAATAGGAAATGATGAAATCATTGTTTGTTAGTTACATTAGATTCAAACTTAAGTGTGGAATAACAACACGGAAACCTTATAAGAAAACAAACATGAGTAAATTTGAAAGAGTACAGCAAAATATACCAAGGGCCTCCATGGATGTTGAAATTTAAAGTATTAGGAAAGACTAAAATATCTGATCTTGTAAAGTGTCCTATATAAATATTTAAGAGAAGACCTTTTTCAGGTATATAGAACATTTAGAGACAACTACTAATGAGAATGTCTGGGGTTATGAGAGAGTAGCAGAGAATCATCGGATTATCAATGTAGAAGATTATATTTGAAAAAGAGGTATATTAATTGGTTTTCTGACAGAATAACTGATGCATGAAATAGGCTACCAAATTACATTAAAGCAAACACTAGTTTAGACATTTTTAAGAACAACCTGGACATATATTATTTGAATGACTATTTTGGTATTTTGGCAGGTTAGAAAGGTATTATTTTGCCCATGCCTGAAATATCTGTATTAGTGTATATTTGCATCTATGTATAATTACCTATTGTCATATGGTAAGCAATGAGAATATTGTTGGTGGTAAACTTGTCCTTTTGATTGACTCACACATTGCCAAATGTTGGGAAGGTTTGATCACCTGCAACTGAAAGCACTGATTCAAAGACTATGCTTGCTCAACCAGAAGAACTCATCTTTATATTAGAAAGAAAACACAATGACTTTTGCCACAAATGTTGGCATTCATGCTATTTCCAAGTAGGTATTAAAGGGAGAAATTTAGTGGCATACAACATATTCCTCCAAGACATGCAAGAAAGCAGAGAATTTGCATGTTTGTTCCTACATACCATGGTGTAAACTAGAAATATATGTATTGGGAACGAAGAATTAAATGTGCTTGGAGATTTAGTAATTAGTAGGTTAAACAATAGAAACTGGACATTCAGATCAGTCATGCATCTTAGCATTCCAAGTATTTTTAATGTGATATTATACAAAGATTCCCCATTAATATTCCAAAACGTGCATTCTGATTGGTCAGCATGCACGTTGTAAATCAGACTTATACTAAGGACTTTTTCCTTTAGTATAAGTCTTTTTTTTACAGCAACAGAGAATGCAAGATCTCCGTTTCTGTTTAGACACTGTTTCGCTGTGTTAAAGGAGTTTAACACAGCGAGACGGCTTTAAAAAAGTAACGGAGATCTTCTGTTGCTTTTTTTAAAGCTGTCTCGCTATGTTAAATGTGTTTAACATATTGAGACAGCTTTAAAAAGCAACAGAGATTCTCTGTTGCTTTTTTTAAAGCTGTCTCACTATGTTAAACTCCTTTAACATAGCAAGACAGTTTCTAAAAAGCAACGGAGATCTTGCTTTCTCCATTGCTTCCACCCACAGCTCTGATGTACTGCATAAACATACATATGCGCAGTACATCAGAATTGCCACAGAATACCAGACAGCTGCGGAAGGGCAGCAAGGAGGCATTATACAATGCCATTATTTAAGAAAAGTAAGTTTTGTTTTGCTTAAATAATGTCATTGTATAATAGCAATAACCCATTTCTGGGTGTGGGTAATGCTGGATTTACCCATGGTTGTCTTTGTTTCGCCACTGGGCTAGCCTCGTGACCAAACCACACCAACCGTGGGTAAATCCAGCATTACCCACACCCAGGCATGGGTTATTGCTATATTACCTTCCAGTGTTCTCAATTCCAGAAGCTACAGCTTATCTATTAGTTTTATGCAGCAACAGCTGAGAATAGAATCCATTATGTTCTGCTGTGTTTGGAATGCCTAGTAGTACTGGCATCATCACAGATACTTCCTTAGCCTCAAAATATATTCACTGATTTTTTTTTAAACTGTTGCAGCAAAAATGAACATTACAAACTATGCAGTATAATAGAATTTTAAATCAACATACTACTGGCACTGTCAATAACCTAAGGTACTTACACCCATTTAAAAAACGAGCAAGGAAAAAATTATGAAATTGGGAGCAACTTGAAAATGAAATGCATTTCCATGAAAGGAAGTAAAGTAATCCAGTGCACTTAAGAGTTCACATTATTTAAAGATCTCGTCTTACTCATGATCTGATGCTGCTTAAATTCTTTTTGACCTTTATCATCCAATATTTTTTTATCAAACTTTCCTTCCTTTCTTGCAACTTTTGTCAAAATAGGAAACACTTCTTCTTTTCATCCTTTTAAATAATCATTAAAAACTAGATGAAAACTCCAGCCAAGCTAGAACTTCCAATGAGTGTCCTCTCAAACCTCTTCAGTCAGAGTTACATGGAATATATGCAAATTACCCTTATGAACACCAGGTGTTTCAGCTAATTGGTGATTCTGAATGCCCATGACTTTTTTCATCATTTTAATGGACAATTTCAGGCCAATAAATCCAAACCCCACTAGCTGTAGATATGCATATTTCAGCCTTGTTATGACCTCATCAGCACAGCACAAGTAGAGAGTTTGACTAAGTATAAGAAACACAAGGCTGTTATACCCAGCTGATGTCCATTATCATTAGGGTAACAATAATGTATAAATAATACATATTTTATTTTAAATATATTTTCTTCAAAATTCATTCTTTATTCTTACAAGTATTGTAAATAATTTAATTCTAAGGCCTTATTGAAATTTTACAAAATGTTACAATTCCTTTTGGTATCATTAATGCTTCTTGCTTCCTCTTATGTGTTCCTTTTCCATCCTAAGATATATGTTTTGCACTTTCTTTTAAAAGCCTCTCACCATCTTTTCTCCGGTATATTAAAATCCATTGTGGTTACATGGTCAGCCCATAATAAATGTGGTTCATGTTTTAAGATCTTTTTATTCACTGTTTTCCCATTAAATATTTACTATAGCTGTCTCACTTTATTACATCCTTGCCATCTGCTCTATCTACTTAAATTACCAAATGAACTGATATGCTTATCACAATAAGCCCACATTTCTTTAAAAATATCTTCAGATAAAAATTTACATTTTCTCTTCTTAAATTTACTTTAATGTATGTGTGCATCCACTACTTCCCTAAATGCAGATAATAACATTTACTAACTCATTAATTATCTGTACATTTTGAGTTAATTTCCTTTTTCACTTTCTTATGTCATAATTAAAATGCATGGTCTCAGTAGTATTAGTATGAAACTCATAATGGCTACAAATACGGTTTGATATCCTTAAGTAGTTGTTCTCTGTCCATTGTAGGCGTATATGTATAAATTCCAATAACTCTGAATGCTTTTCCTTTTTTATTCAAATTAACATTGGAGCTCTACTAGTTCACTGGTGTTTTCTTTTTTGAAGATTTGTTTAGCAGATGTATATAGTATCCATAAAAATAACATATTCTTGGCTGGCCACAATTTTTTAACACTGCCCTGGCTGCATTAATATAGCAAGTGCTAGGTAAATAAGACATAGATCCCTTTCATCTTTTTACAAAACTTTACATTCTAAATCTCTAGACTGGATATTTACGACACTCAAAATTTATCATGTTTCTAACTTCAGAGCAATACATTTCCAATTCAGTAATTAAATCAGTCCAATATTCCATAAGTTTCTTTTTCTAAATTGGGCATTTTGTCCTATAAAAAGTTGCTTTCCCCATAGAAAACATTTTTTTTCATCTCACAAGAAGCCATTTTTTCTACAGAAAAAAATATTTACTGGATAAGTCACAAAACATTCTTTGCCAAGGAGAGTACATCATCTTACATCATAATTTGTAACCCTCAAAGGGGTGACATACAGTCCCAAATAAGCTATCTACATATAGAGAATGTTTAATGGGTTTTATTCTTAGCATTAGATGTCTCTTAGGCTTTTACTATAGATACTCCCTTTTTCTCACACTGACATAGTTGCCACATGCTGTTTCTACCTTGTTCTCCATAAAACTCATTATTGAGACCATTAGAGTATAGAAATATTCCATTCCCTCTGCTCAAGTTGTGTATCCTCTGTTTGACCCATAATTGATACATTATCCTTTTGGTTTTGTGGTGAACTGAATCTTCTTTCTATTGTTTCAGTCCAGGGCAAAGGAAAACCTTGGTTTTGTTATGATTGTTGAATTAAATGCAACAAATTTACATTGCCTATGCCTCTTGATAATATCTGAAATACTTGCTACTTCTGCTTCAGACCATTGCTACTTTGGCAAGAAAAGTGTTTTTCAACATCTGCTTTTCACTTTCCTCATTTCAGGATAAAGTGTAACATCTCCAGATTCACGTTATTCTTTCCTGCTTATCCTCACTCATCTGCTGCACAATCAGACCATATGCCTTCTTGCACGTATCTACAGCAGTGTTTATCTAGTGCTTCCTTATTGTATCCCTACACCAGGAAATGGGATAACATAACAGAGAAAGGGAAATAACTTTCGTGGGTGGCATAAGCTATGAAACCTTGCTGGCTAGGCTTACGTAGGCCCTTGGGCCAATAGTCTAGTACCTACCTATGAATCTATGAACCTATGGAACTACCTTGGTACAAAGGCCAAATTTTAGCTGGCCTCCAGGAATACCACTGCCCCCCAACCAAAAAAAAATGGACTTTGGCTTAGTTGGACTGCACAGTCAAGAAACTGTAAATAAGTATAGAATAACTCAGTGAAGACACATACATGCTTTGTAGAGTGCATTGTAAATCTAGTACCTCGGTCAGTGGTGATCATGTGTGGAGATGTTAGAGCTAAGGTCCTAGCATCAGCTTGTCAATGCAGGTACAGATGGCTGCTATATGGATACTGTTCCCTCCTGCTCCACTCCCTGTCCAGATTTAACTATGCAGGTGCCCATATGATTTGAGAAAAAGACAGGATTGCTCCTGATGTGACATGTAAAAATTCCCTGTGTTGTCCTTTTGAAGCCCCTGCCTGACAGGTGCCAGTACCTTCCCTAATGGTTCTGGGCACCAGAGATTGAAGAAGCTATAGACAGGGAGCAAGGAATGAAATCAGTGGTGGCTGCAGTCTGGAAATATAAATTTCTGATCAATTGATAATATGTCTAACTACCAAAACCAATCAAAAAATGTTATTGTTTATTTTGTTTATAATGCAATTAACATTTTATACTGGTTTACTTAAATTTGTTATTTAGGAACACATATATGTACAGAAGCACTAGACACTGAGCTTAATATTTTACATTGCTTATTTTATTCCTTTCTGCACAGTTCTCTTGATGCTTTAAGCATTGCTATTTATATTTCTCATGTAAATGATTTAAGGCAAGTAATATATTGCAAACTGTTTGCTATTATTTTTTTTACTCAAACAATCTAGTAACCAGAGTGTATTTCCTTTTGAGAAGATGATCCCTGGGATTCATTAACAATCTCGCAAAGCCTACCCACATTTTCCATGTTAGTGCGATGAGCAGCAGCACTCATCACACATACATGCTGTTCATCATGCTTACATGAATACAAGCACATTTATGTGGCCAGCAACAACACTGGTGGCCACAAAAACATGTTGGTCAGCACAAGCACACACAGTAAACAAACAGGCTTCTCTATGGGAAAACCTGTTTACTGTGCTCACACGGATAGTATGAAAAGCTACTTATGGCAAATAATGCAAGCTGTACAAGGTAGGGAATGTGTACTGAGTGCAATGTGCACAAAAATCAAAGATATGAAAACAGAAATAAGCAACAGGGGAGGACAAACAGCAAGTGTACCTACAATAAAAGGGGATCAGGCAGGGAAAGTGTACTGAGGACAATGTGCACAGAAATCAAAGATATGAATATAGAAATATGCAAGAGGGGAGGGTAAATGCTCAAACTGTAATACACTAATTTATTTAGATGTGCTCATATCTCAAAGACAGTTTTGTAATATAAAATTATGCAATATGTATGTCATAATAATTGATGATGGTCACACTTCCTAAGCAAATATATATAAATAAAAACAGACATTATAGCGTAGGATGAGAGAGTTACACAAAGTAACATCTGTAATAGATGGGAGTGAACGAGATATAAATGTGATTAACATGCTGAGTTGAGATAACAGTTACGCAGCAAAGAGAGTACATACATTAGGGTCTATTGGATAGCTTCCATATGGCCATTATAACATGTTTGAAAATAAGAATGGCTCATAAGCCACATTCTCCTTTTGCAAAAATCTGACCCACACCATCAGTGTTACCATTGAGCTGTGTATTTACTGTGTACATCACAAAAACAGGCATAACATGTACTAGGAGAATCACCCTTTAAGGAAATTATGCATGTTCCCATTCTAATGGGCATGGATCCTATAAGTAAACATGTTTGACTTACAAAAGTGGGAGTAGAAAGTGCATATGTAATACCCGTTCCTAAGGCACTCTTGCCTGACACAGTTATCGGGCAGACATATACTGTGATAGCAGATAAAATCACCACACTATAACACAATTTATTTCACAGAGCTGTGTATTGCTTGATCTGTCACAGGAGATAACAATGGATATTGTCACAAAGAACTGAAATTAATGTGTGAATTAAGAAAGGATCCCTGATAATGAATGTTATGTCAGTATGTCAGACTGATGGCAATTAATTGACTATACTCATGTGCATGTGATTGTGATCAGTCCTATATCAATAGTCCTTGGTCAGGGAAAGCTTCTCTGTATTTTTGTACATATATCAGCAATGAACTGGAGCATGCTTGTGTATAACTCACTACTCAATGCATGTACCACAGGATCACTCTCACCATGACCTCGGCAGAGCAAATTGTATACTGCCATGAAATCCAACATATCAAGGGATAATAATGATGTGATGTAATGGTTACTGCCATGAAATCCAACATATCAAGGGATAATAATGATGTGATGTAATGGTTACTGCCATGAAATCCAACATATCAAGGGATAATAATGATGTGATGTAATGGTTACTGCCATGAAATCCAACATATCAAGGGATAATAATGATGTGATGTAATGGTTACTGCCATGAAATCCAACATATTAAGGGATAATAATGATGCGATGTAATGGTTACTGCCATGAAATCCATCATATCAAGGGATAATAATGATGTGATGTAATGGTTACTGCCATGAAATCCAACATATCAAGGGATAATAATGATGTGATGTAATGGTTGTTATGTGGCATCAGTACAGTCACACAAAATGGTTCCCTATGTTTGAAATGAACATCAAGCCATGCAACTCTTCATGTTAAAAATATGGGCATGAATCACATACACGATGCTGGAACTTTCATCACAGCTTTTGAACTCCACCTATGTGAAGTCATTATATCAGATGTACTTTGTTTGCTTATAACTTTCATCTGATAAAGTGGATGGGGGAAGCCTCTACCACTCTGTATGGACACATTAGAACTGGGGGGGGGGGGGCTGGTGTCATTTCTCCTTAACAGTTAAAAATACAAATGACTTCAGACACTCAATGCTGATTCTGAACACTTGAGTAAGTATTGAGACAATCAGCACACTATTGCGATCGATGAGCATGCCACGGTATAAGCAGGGACGTCGGGAGGCATACGCACTGTACTGATTTCAGTACAACTTATTTAGAAGGGGTGGTAGCATTTACATTTTCTTTTTCGCGCTTTACTAGTGCACGATGACGTCAGCTCATCAGGGCAGCCAGTCGGAATGGAGCTCACCGCTCACGTCAGTTCAAATGCATTTTCAAGTGGGAGGAGCATTATGTTGGATGTACACGAGCGGGAGGATTTGTTGGTCGAAGCAGGAGGAGCGTTATGGTGGATGTACACAAGCGGGCTCAGCGGGAGAATTTGTTGGTCTCACTTCGAGAACCGAGGGTTGGTGAGTAATAAGGAGTGTGTGTGTGTGTGTGTGTGTGTGTGTGTGTGTGTGTGTGTGTGTGTGTGTGTGTGTGTGTGTAGATTATATATATTTATAGACCTGGGTCCCATGCATTTTCTTGATGGTAAGAAGCACGAAACTTAGACGACTTGCATTACATCGTCAGAAGGCAAGTTATCGGGATTTAGTCTTTAGGTAGCTTGCAGTAATCCTCAGCAATTTACAAATAAATAAATACAAAAATATGAAGACAATGTGATAAAAAGGGTTTAGTGCCAAACTTTAAGGTCTGAACAACTAAAAGTGAAAGACTGGCTGGTGTTATTGATAGATAATCCTTAACAACTCCCCCCCCCAAAAAAAAAAAAAAACAGACAAGACAGGGCAAAAACAGGAAGCAAAGTCAGGGTACAGGGACATTATGCAAAATTATGGCTAGTCGAGATTGGTGTCCTTGTTCAAAAAATTGTCACATTGAGATCAGTGCTTTACCCTGCTAAACAAATATATTTCTATGCCATATGACATGTGCAGCATTTAGATGTTTTGAGCAAGGAAGTTTGGTTGCACATAAAAGGAATGTGAAAATATTATTTTAAAGTTAAGACTAGGATGTTCTGCACTCCACGTATTCCCTCTTCCACACACGTGCACAACCACATTCATCATAAACCGCGGTTTCAGACTAATGTATTACAATTGCATGCAGTTGAGCTGCTCTGCTACAGAAATGCTGAAATTACAATGGTGGATTTTTTTTTTTTTTAAATAATTGTTTGACTTGGCAGCATAGCCTGTATCAAGCCATTGAGGATTTCTGTGGAGCAGCAGTGTATATATTTATATTTATAGAATAAATAAATAAATACATACTTAATAAAACACACACACGTGCCCATACACCTCCATGAATCACAACTGTCCCTGTTTTTTTTCTTACATTTATCCTGTCCATTTTAAATCATGGATGATTATAGTCAGTCAGCAATGTCAGACATTATAGTTTCATACTTATTCTTCAGAAAATGCTTTGTGATACAAAACCTGTTCTACTAACTTTTAAGTAAATTAGAATAATATTTAAAGAGCATCCCTGGTGGGTTAGTGATAGCTGAACATAAAAAAGAACACAGCAATAATGGATATAGGTGGACCCCAACAACAGAAGTAAATAAATGTGATTGGCATTATCAATAAAATGAATGACCATTAACATAATATTTCAATCACCCTGATTTGAAGACTGCATGCAGCAGTGAATTGTTCTAATGTCTGCACTGTGCCTTTGTTATGCGTTTAAATTTCTGTCTGTCCCCAGGGATGAGGAGCTCCTGCTTGCCATGCTATGATTCTTGGACTATGAAAGAGCTACTGTGGATGCAGAAGGAGCTGTTGGTCTTGCAGCTGTGCTGGCTGGTAAACTGCCAGAGTTGAAAGGCAAAAAGTGAGTTGTAACAATGTGCTGCTATAAAAGCTAGATGAGGCTCTCAATTAGAAATGATGCTATTACTGCTTGTCAGTTTTCTAAGCATATGCTCCTTATTGTGAAAACTTTACAAGTGTACTTTTATTTTACTGCACTCTTTTGTGCTAAGAGGTTGACAGCTATGGTGAGAACTGAATTCATTAAATGATAGCCATTTAAGTTTCAGTCTTCCTCTCTTTCACAAAGCAGGTGATTTGGCATAGTGGTATGTTGTTCTGACTATTTTGCACAGTGACCTTGGCAGTAAAATGTATGATGGTAACACAGCATTTTTTCTAGCAGCTTTCCAAGATTATACAAGCAATGTTTAATGTGTTCCTGTTTTTTGCCCTTTTGACCCACCCCAATAAATTTGGCTTTTTCCAGACTTCTTGTGCTGCAAAGTTGAGATGTAGTTGAGTATTGCGTAGATTTTACAAGGAGCTGAGAGCTGCAGGGGAAGAGAAGTTTAGTGCTTATTATGCTAAGTCAGCTCACATTGCTAGTAGCACAAAATGTTGTGTACTTGCTTTTAATACAGAAGGTTGTTGGTATAAGGGGTGAATGCTGCTGTACGGAAAGTTAAGACACTAACTATGAGCCTGTTATCAGTTTGCCATCCATTTCCTATTGCAATATTACTAGTTTATTATTATTGTAATTTAGGCAATTTATTCCTCAGGGGCATCAGGCACTTTATTTTTTGGTGACGTCATGAAATATAAAGGTGATTGCTAGCAGCAACCTCTTCATTAGTTAGATTTATTTAACATGGAATTATTTAGATGACTTTTTTTACTACTTCAGAGATAGACTTTTATGATGGAAATGTTCTGAATTGGGCAGTTTTGTTTCATTGTTTACTGGAAACATGTTCAAAGCAATAGGAAGGTGTATCAAAGAGCCCATGTATGTTTCATATGCAAGGGGCCTATGATTTAAAAGCAGCCCGGAATTAATTTTTATCTGCCTCGGGTAAAATGTATTTTTCTTTGAATGTGGGTTTTAATGTTGTTTCAATGAATGTGAGTTTCAAGGGCAGAGAAGTTTTAATGCCAAGTTTGTTTAGCAGATGTCTTAGTGTTTGTGCTGTAAAATGCAAAATAAAACTTTCAAATGAAGTTCAAATCATCATAGAAGTAAATCAGTATGTACATTAGTGTTTATGGTAAATGGAGTGAAATAGCAAAGTAATGGATCATTGGAATGGCTGCAGGGGGAGGCTCCATTCGACCATGGTTTTCTGAGGGGAAAGGTCAGCAAACTTAGACAGCCCCAGCTGAACTATACCTCCCAACTGTCCAGATTTTCAAAGAATGAATAGATATTTTGCTTCTTATTTTTGGTTTGTTCCTCAATTTGTGGTTTTCTGGCAAATGATTTAGGAATTAAGTCACTAAATAATGACACACTAGTTTCAGACTTTATAACCTTCAGAAAAATGTATGCTAAAATAAGACCTGTTCTATCAACTGTCCCAGTTTATACAAGAGCAATTTTTAGTACTGTTTATATGTTCCCTCAATATATTTGGCCTTGTCCAGATTTATTGCATTAACAGGTTGAGAGCTACATGCAAATAAATTGCTTTATATAGGCATAGCCAAACCTCAACTGTCCCTGATTTTGGCTCAAAATGTTGCTCTTCCCCTAATCCCTCCACAAAATAGCAATTTTGGAAGAAAACCTAGAGGGTTTACTTTACTTTTATAAATAACTGTAATGATCAGAGTTATACATTACTTTTATTTCAGAAATGCATGTAGATTCTCTAATTTTGTCAGCTGCTCTAAGTTAACTGTACTCATATTAAAATGGTGTCCCTCCTTTGACAGGTTCCCAGCTGTATTGTCTGGCAATTTTATATTTTTGCATCACATTTTTGGTCCGTTTTTCATAAAATTGCAGTTTTCTGGCAAATTAGTGGCATTGTTAAAGACTGAAGTTAGAAAATAATGCAGACATTTCAGTTTCAGATTTCATACCTTTCAGAAAATTCGTACTGATGCAAGACCTACTACTATTCTATTATCTTTCTAAGTTTATAAAAGCAATATTTAAAAAAAATGTCCTTATTTTTGGGCCTTTGCCTCAGTTTTATTTATGAGTTTGTTGCTGTAAGAGGTTGAGAGGTTGTGTGTGTGTGTGTGTGTGTGGTAGGTAGCATACCTCTCAACTGTCCACATTTTGCAGAATGTCCAGATTTTTGCCCCATATTTTTTGTCTGTTCCTCATAAATTTTGTGATTTTTCTAGAAAATCATTGAAGGCTGAAGTTGCTAAATAATGACAGACATTTGAGCTTCAGACTTCATGTCCTTTAGAAAAATTCATACTAGCACAAATCCTGTTATTCTAGCAACTTTCTAAGTTCACGAGAACATTATTTAATATCTGTCCCTGTTTATTTTAGGCTTTGTCCATATTTCTTGCACTAAGAGGTAGGTAGGGGTGTGTGTGTGAATGAAACATCCTAGTTAGTGGTAGCAGGCGGTTAGTAATTTACTCAAGCTCAAAACCTGTACTTTAGTTACAGAAAACAAAAGCATAAAGTCTCTACCCCAACTACCATGCTGCATTTTTCAAAGAACTGACATTTCAGGTTAATTTTCAATTCAAGGAACTGAGTTTGAATATTATATTACTGAAGAGGCATTATAGCAAATGCCTCTTCATCGACACTAAAAGAGCGAACCGTGAATTACGAGAATGGCTGTAGCTTGGCTGGGGAGGGGGGTAGCAGTTTGAGAGCTGTCAGTACAAATTTGAAAATCCTAGCTACACCCCTGGGTATAAGTGCATCACCACATGTGATATGTTTGGGTATGTGAAAGCATTACATCATGTTAATGAAACAAGGAATATGTTCCCCTGTAATTACCCAGAAATAATCTTGCTGTATGTTAGGCTACATTGCCTGATGCTAAGTATACCCAAACACACCTGTACCCCCTTGTTGCTGTCACTGTGACAGCAGAACAAAAATTAAGTACAATGTGGATATAATGCTATACTGGAACACATGACTTATTCAACAATATACATTATGCCATTTCATGTCCTTAGTACTAAGGAGGCATTGTACTACAACTGGTATGGAAGGAAAGTCTAATAAATGACAGCATTAGTCTTCAATACAATGTTTCAAAATGAAAATTAGAATAAACTCTTGTTAGAGGAAAAACATCTATATAGCACATGTGGGCGACGACACTGTTAACAACATGTACACTGAGTGTAAGCAGCTATGACAGGATTAGAATTATATATACCTAACTTCACACTATAGAATGCTTGCTGAAACAAAAGACCTTCAACATCTACAGTATTTTCCAACTGTGACACTGCACATTTCAATGGATGACATCACCATTGTGTATTACATTGATGTCTCCTCTAAAAAGTAGTCACATAATGCAAGCACACTGTATAAATATACCTCATGTATATATTTGAAGCCTGTTCCGCACAGTAAGATGAAGAAAAATGGGTCTATATCATTTGAGTGAATGCTTAATTGAGCTAATTGGTATTTGTCGAACTGAATTAAGTGAATGCTCAGTTAAGTTAATTTTTTCCCAGGGAAAGAATGTGATTGGCCATCATTGGGTATTTGCCCTTTTCCCCACTGTAGTGTGATCTCAGAGTTGGTCTTTTTAGTTGGGGGGGGATAAAGCCCCCACTTTGCAGAGTTTTAAATTTAGTTTTGTTTTTTCTGATCTTTGGGTGGGCAGCAGGTTTTTTTCTCTGGGAATCTTTTCAGTTAACCCAGTGTTCACTTAATTAAGCTTTCACTTAATTCAGTTCAACAAATAGCAATTCGCTCAACTAATTATTTACTCACTCTGATGATATAGACCCAAAGAAACACACACTCACAGAAGACAGTCATCCCTGTATTCAAACTCCTTACCCATCTACTGAAGGATTCTAAATGTTGTCAATACAAACATATGTAAGGCACTACTGCATCTATTTATAGTCACACACATAGCCATTAGGTTCTCATGCCTATATTTGAACTCCCTACCTATTTACGTACACAATCTGCACACACATGTTTTATACATACACGCTACAGAAGAAGTCTGAAGGTGAGCCAGACTGCACCTTTGAAGGGATGACATCAGCTGTATTTTGCAAAGGAGATGGATGTGCAAAACTGGCTTCTCTAGCCATGAAAGATTCTAAATGGTGTCAATACAAACACATGTAAGACATTCTGCATCTGTTTATATTCACGCCCGCACTGTTGTGAGGTTCTCACTCCTATATTCAAACTCCCTACTTATACAGTCTATATACAACTGTATTATAAGCATGCACCAAAGGAAAAGTCTAACTTTATGAGTGTGTTTTTGAAATGATTACCTCATCATACTTACTTGATTCCATACACAGTCCCTCATACATGCACAAGATGACTGGTGTGAGAGTAGAACCCCCTACCTATCTAGTTACACATTATACTGTAACATATTTAGTAGGTTGAGAGATGATATGAACACGACGATATATAGATGTTGTATGGGCTATACATCATCTCCATGCCATGTCAATGGTTCAGAAATGGGACATACAGACAATGACAGGAGGTCATGCTTGGCAGACTACATACAGTCAGTCAGAACAACAAGTATTACATTAAGATGTACTTCTCACTGTAATGATGTATGATTTTGAGAGTTTATACAGCATACATGACAAATCTGTCCACAGTGCTCATGTTAATCCTTTTCTGTTGTAATACTTCACAAGTTGTCATATGGTACAACATCCCTTACTATTATTATTATTATTATTATTATTATTATTATTATTATTATTATTATTATTATTAATAAAAACAAGTGACTAGAAAACAACTACACCTCTGCAACCTCAAGTCACATGAGCTACAGTTAAGATATGGAACATTTATCACACAGTTTAGCATATGGATTTCATATACAGCTTATTATTATTCTATAGTTATTCTATATCCAGTTAAAAATATCTGGAAGCTGGATTCAAACTCTGCATCATCTGTCCCATTTCTTTAAACTCATTAAATTTACACCTTGTTCTACAGTGATACTTAGGTGAGATGTAGAATTTCTTCACTTACTGCTGTTCAGAGTGCTTATCAAAGCACACCTCTGTCACTCTAAAGTGTACTAATGATGGCATTCCAAATTAAATTCCACAGCTTGTACCTTAGCCAGTGGACTCATGTTTACTGCCATGTAACTCTGCCAGTCCAAAGTGTGTTTTGCCAAAATGCATTCAGAGGAGGAACAGAAAAACACATACAAATTTAAATAGTAGCAGCCAGCCTACCATACTAATGAAAATAAAAGATTGGGAGATTCAGTAATTTTGTCTTGAACCTGATCAAGTACTCAGAAAATATGGATCAAGTCTCCAAAGCAGCACACTATCTGGACTTGAATGCTCAATTCAGTGTAGTAAGAACATATACGCCATTGTGTTTTTTATCTCTCATTGCTACCAACACAGGCTTAGAAGAAGAATCAGAAAATGTACATTCCATAGAGATTTGACTTAGGAGACCAACAAATTACAGGTCCACCAGCAGACAGATCTTGATATTTTCCTTTCTCATTTGCTTCATCAAGTCTTGATGAATGTGATATTGACAACATATTTAGGCTAATAATAGCCCACATCATATTAAGTTAAGGTTGGCAACAGCCCAGCTCTTTCTTCTCTTTATTTTTAGAGCATCTTATGCTTCTCTCAGCTTAACTAACAGAAATGCAATGAAAGTGCATTTCTTTGCATCTTTCTTTCAATGTGTAATACAACTGATTAGCATTGAAGAACATTTTTATCAGAGGACAGAGAGTATGTTATCATTAAAAGAATATTAGTGTTATTAAGGTTGTCTTTTCTTAACTCTATTCTCCATGACACGACCACTGCAGAGAGAGGAGTCTCTTGATTATTGCTTGTTGCTGTACCCAGAGTAATCACTAAAACTTGCAAGCCATTAGCAGCTAACACTTATCTTTGCTCCTTCTTGCAGTCCTAGGTCATGTGCATGCAGTCGTGTAGCTCATTACATGATGTGTACCTCCCCTACACCAAGTGAGCATTTTGATATTTATTAATGCTAATAATTTAACACCTCATTTGCATCTTCAAAGTGTTCAGAAAAACTGAAACTACACTATATAAATGTAACTGTATAGCTAGGGAACTTGAAGGAGAGGAGACACTTTTTCTATAGATAGACCATTACTGGTATTTACTTGGAAGATAATTTTCTACAAATTACATCATTTTTTCCTAATGTATGTTTTTTTCTCTTCACAAACAGTTTGTATTTTAATATTTAGCATGCATTTCAATATGCAATAGAAACATATTTGCATCTGTATGCTTTTTTCATTCACTATTGGCATAGTCCAGATATGCCGTTTCTTGCTCTGCTTTCAAAATTTCTTAGTGAATGGTATGGTTATATCACAGTATTGTATTACCATTTGCTCTTGGAATTTCAAAAGTTAATGCAGATAAGTATAGTGCTTATTATCAACTTCAAAGGGCTATACAAGTGTAGCTAACAGAAGTGTTAGGCTTTTCAGATGTCCCGTGTCAACCTCCACAACAGTGGAGAGACCAATGATAAATGATTGGAATTTCTACTTTGAATTCTTGCCTGTTTATTGAAAACTCTGCCATCAAGTAGTCAGTTACAAAACTATTGTCTTGATTACAGAAATGTTAACAGAATAGATGTAATGTTTAGGGGGGGCACTTAACGTGTGTAGTTTTAAATGAGCATTGTGTGTTCAACTGTTCTGTGTTGAAGATAGGTGCTCAGATTTTATTTGTGGAGAAAAATGTTCTATGTGCTACAAATGTGTGTTTTTCTTCTTTTTCATATCATATAGGATTATGACACCCAAACCATCTGTTCCACAGCAACTGACATTCAGTGATGCAGAGAACGAGGTTATCATTCAAGCCTTACATCTCCATGGATCCTTCCTGCATGGCAGAAGCAGAAGTGTTATGTCTACCAGAAAAAGCAGGAAGAAGTACAGAACTACCTTAAATAACAAGCCTCCCCAGTGAAATCACAACATCAATAGGTTGTATAACAGAAGGAAGAAAATCATGGCAACAATTAGGAGGTTTAGCACACTCATCAAGCTAAACAAACAACTCAGAGGACAAATAAAATCTATGAAAGCCAAATCTGAGATAAAGTTGGCCTCCCAGGCCAAGGACAACCACAAGTCATTCTTTAGCTATATCCACAACCTCATAGTGGAAGGGAGGTTGGTGTAATGGTTAAAGTGTTTACCTTACAGACACAAGGTGCAGAGTTTGAAACCTACATGGGGCAACTGGCTAGGCTTAAAATGGCCCACAAGGCAATTAGCATAGTATTAATCTATGAACCTATGAATCAAAGGTAATATACACTTGTGTGCAGAAATCGTTGTAGTGGAGCCACCTATACTAATCCAGAAAATGTAACAAATCTACTGGCTGACAAATTCAGCTTTACCTTTACTCCTCTCTCCCCTACTAACTTCCCTCAGCAAATACCATCAGATATAACTTACCCTACTATCAATAGGAAATAGGTCCTTAATGATCTCTCTAAGGCCAAGAACACTGCACCAATGGACCCAGACAATATCCCAGAATGCCTTCTAAATAGCATAAAGCATGACCTACCAGGACTTCTGAAATTATCTAACTATAGCCTCCAAACAGGCTTTGTGCCTCATGAATGGAGAACAGTAAAAGTCATCCCTCTACACAAAGAAGGGCCATAAGTCTCACTATTCTCATATGCAAAGCAATGGCAAGAATTATTATGAAAATGATCAATAATGACATAGGAAACCTCCAGACACTGGACTCAACCCAATTTGGTTTCATCAAGGGCAGGTCATGCCATAACCTTCAAATGGGCTTTGTACCTCATGAATGGAGAACAGCAAAAGTCATCCCTCTGCACACAGATAAGTCTCACTAGTCTCATATACAAAGCCATGGAAAGAATTATCATGGAAATGATCAATAGTGAAATAGGAAACCTCCGGACACTGGACCCAACCCAATTTGGTTTCATCAAGGGCAGGCCATGCCTACGCAACTTGGTGAACATTCTTAAGATCACCAAAGCAATGGGTGAGGGCAAAATGATTCACACGGCCTACCTTGACATGACCAAGGCATATGACACATTATCTTACTCTAGCATTTTGACAAACTCAAGACGTTAGAGACAAACCTTTATGCCACCCAGTGGATAGCCAGCTGGCTCACAGACAGGCTGCAGGAATTTAGAATTGGGGAGTCTACCTCTACAAAGTGTCATGTCTCAAGTGGAATCCCAAAGGGATTTGTCCTGGGACTGCTCCTTTCTGTCATTTACTTCACTAAAGTCAAGACCAAAGCCAATGGCCTCTGGCTGACTAAATTTGCAAATGATTGCAAATTATGAGCTGTCATTGAATCCTTCACTGACACTAATGTTCTCCAGGAAGGGCTGCCACAGTGAAATAACCGGTGTCAGAGCCATAGACTAAAACTAAGAAATGCATAACAGTATCCTTTGCAAATTCATCCACCCGTGGTTGCTATCATATTGATAACACACCTCTAAGAGTTGATCCAGTAGTCAGGGACTTGGGGACACACATAAGCAGTAATCTAGCCATTGACCATCACATGTCTTCAGCAGTGAGGAAATCATTCTGTGTTGTGTAACTAATAAACAAAGGTGTGGCATCTAGGTCCAAGGAAGTCATTGTTCTATTGTATTCGGTATTCGTCAGACCTCTCATTGAGTGCAATGTGCCCTTTTGTATGTACCTAACCAGGCATATCCAACAACTGGAACATCCACAAAAGTTCCTCAATAAAAGAATACAGGGCATAAAACACATATTATGCAGACCACCCAAAGGCCCTATCCCTGTATTCTGTCTCTTAAAGGCTGTTGAGGAGAGATCTATGCCTGGCATACATAGCATTAACAGACCTCACTATGACGGAAGTTCTGCATATGTAAAAAAAAAAAAAAAACAGTACAAGAACTGTGTATTCTAAAAATGTGAACCTTGCCTGTGATATAAATAGGACCTGCTAGAGATACAGGTATGTATCCCAGAAACTACCCCTTCTTTGGAACAAGCTCCCCATCCCTGTGAAGCAGAGTTCCTCCCTAATGCAATTAAAGTATAACTTGGACAATTGGATGGGGAACAGGAAATTTATCCATAGCTTGGCACCTATGTCTCTATTGGACACAGGCAGCCTGTAAATGGTTCATCTCCAAAGCCCCTGCTTACACTCATTAAGAGTACAAGAACTTGTCAGAGATTTGGGATGCATGGCTAGGCTTAAAAAGGCCCTTGTGGTTGTTAGTCTATTAAACACCTATGAACCTATGAAACTATATCTCAGCAGGTGGTCACTGACATAGACGAAGTGGGTGAACATGCCAGGAAATATAATCAGGTGTGGCCTGAAAGAGGGCAGCTGCAGTTGCACGTGAACATATGGCTATGGGGAGTGGGAGCTGTTCCTGCTACTTAGCCACCACTTCTTAGCCACCACTTAGTGATACTGAGGAGTTCCTATCTGCTGTCAGAGATCCTGACTGCTCAAAAGTGGGTTCACACAGACTCTTTGATGTTGCTGCTGATGTGGTGGACAGACCAAATGTGTTCTAAAAACAACTTCCAGATATTATGTATATAAGACAATAAAGCATTAACTGCCATTTCAGACATCTTTATGTGTTAATACTTGTATAATTCTGAAATATCTGGACACATTGAGACGTATTGCTAAGAAAACACACAGTCTAACAGAGATTGTGTGTGTTTGTGTTGGGGGAGGGGAACTGAGCAGTCTGATTGATTCTGACACATTTCTTAAGGGGAAGATAGGCAGAGCATTAGTCTGTTGTCCTGTGTCATTTGCATTATGATGCTTATTAGCCTTTTTCCACTGTCTTCCTCTTTTCCATGGACATCAGAATTATCATCTGAAAAATCACCTGTACATGGTATGCACAAACTCTCTTTGTTTCATAATACCCATTAGTTATATATAAGTTTGAGGAGAGAGCAATTATTGTTTTCCTATAGCATCTGAATTTGTTTAACATCGGTTTTAGGACACAGTTTGGATAATTTCAAGTCTATATTTCTCTCATTATTGTGTTTATTAATTATTATCACAACTGATCATGACAGTGTAGTTCAAAACTAGTACAACCTGATGTTGAGTATCGGTAGGTTCTGTTGATGATGGTAGCAATATAAAGGCACAGTCAGTGGGTGCAAAGGTACAGTCTGACGCTGAAGCTTTGTGTCCCAAATAATTTGGCCTTATTTTGGACACAGTCTGTATGTTTGCACATACCCATTTCACTGAACCCTCAGATATAGGACAAGCTGAGGGTGACACAGTTAATCGTTATAGTGTGTTTACTCCAGTTGCAGAGCTGGTTGAGTCTGCCTGTAGCAATTGGGAGGGTATGGTATGACACAGGAAGGTTGCTAGAGATACTTGGAGGTGGCCTACTGTCCACCCTCCTCCTAATGCTGGTGTGTCCAGATGTGCCAAAAGATGTATATGTAGGGCCATCATGGCGGCACAGGCATGTTTCCTCAGGGCCTTGAAAGAGATAGGGTGAGTCCTAAACGAGGCACATTCTGACATGTATGACCACCTCAAATGTGTGGTTGACATCTTGGGCAGGATGACTGACACACTGGATTGGGCAGTGTCTTTGATTAATGTCTGCTGGAGAGGATCAGCATACAAGTGTCAGTAGAGTTGCAACATCCTCTGTTGTTAGCCGATGTGGTCATGGCAGATCCAGCTCCCACAGTCACACTGCTGCCACTGCTACATCAGTGACTGAAGTGTCTATACCCAGATGTGTAGGCCAATGTGTCACAGTCCTGGATGTAGTTGTGAAAAGAGTTCATCAAGCAGACATTGCTCACATTCAGGTAGTACCCCTGCTTTTAACCAGGAACATGGAACTGGCAGTGCAATGTCTGGCCGAGGCAGCTTTCATGGGTGGGAGTGATGACATTGACATGAAAACTCTACCATGTATGGCTCACACTTGTCTGGTATCTCAGGACATAGCACAGAGCTTGATTGTGTCCATACACACACACACACATATACACACACACACACACACACACACACACACACACACACACACACACACACACACACACACACACACACACACACACACGCACACACACACACACACACACACACACACACACACGCACGCATGCACGCACACACATGCACACATAAACATACACACAGAAACACACACAGAGACAAACACACTCAAGCATTTCACAAAAAGTGCCCCTGCGGACTCATAGACATACAAACTAAGTACATTTTAATATTGATTAGAATACATTTTTTTTATTGGACCAACAAAATGTTCTACCTTAATGAATGTCTAGGTTTCTTACTGACATACAGTCACTACTTTGATATTGGCCTTAGCCTCCTGCCTCGTCCCCACCCTGTTCAAATGATGATGACTGTGCCATGCTCCTTGTTCATTTTGTTTTGACTTAGGGTTGCATATATGTCCGATGCACAGACTGGATAGCTAAGTGAGTCTTTCTCACAGTGTTGATTTTTTACATATGTGTTACATAAGAAAATTTGAGATGTTTTTGTGCACTCGCATTTCTGAATGATTCTTTGAGTTAGTATTGCAAGTATTGCACTCAGATCAGTGATACTGTATTGCAGTCCTGCTTATTGTTCTACTACTTATTGTTCATCTTGTGAAACTGTTGATATAATTGGCCTGTTCACTGGTTTACACACAGTCGGTAAGTGATTGGCTTGATGCTGGTTAGTGTGTAAAATACATAGTTGTGCACTGCACATATTAGTCATATAAGCCAATAATGCCATCGTGGGACACCTCACACAGGCTCTACTTGAATACATTTATGACTATTAATATGCTGGTATAGGAGTTAATTTTATCTTCTTACACATTTGTTTTTATACTCCGGGTTCTAATCTTACCTTGACATTACTGTAGGTACGACTTGTATGTTTTTCTGTCTGATGACATCAATAAACAACCATTACATAGGGAAATAAAGCTTGTGGACCTTCTCTGGCATCAGTTGTACTATGTGTATGTGTTTAGGTTGTTATGTGCATTCCTTAAGTGATGAGTGAGTGTGTTATCATTTGCCTCTCAGCCAGAGTGAAGGCATATTGTACACGGCTACCTTTACCAGCTCCCTTTGCATTTTGGAGGTTGTCCTTCATAGGTTCATTGGTTCATAGGAAGTTACTAGGCCAGTGGCCCTAGAGCCGTTACAAGCCTAGCCATGTTAATCCCAAATTGCCTCAATTGTCTTTGGTTAGATGGACATAATTCACAGAGCACATCTATAATAAATACTGACTACCCTTGTCCATGAGGGACATGGGTGCCAGCCCAGGGTGAATTTGCAGTCTCCCATCCATTTGTCCACGTTGGGCTTGGATAGGGTCAGTAAGAAGCTCTGCTCTATGTGAATTGAAAGTTTATTTCAGAGTAGTAGCAATCTCTGGGAAATATATCTGTCTCTCTAGCATGTTCTGTTCATGTCACAGGCTAGGTTAAGATCCCTAGACAGAGTGACTGTTGTGCCATTTGACTTGTGAATGATCAGCATATCCATCAGGGCAAGATTAGAGACTGCCCTGTAGGCCAGGAACAAGTCGCCTCTCAGTAGCCTATACAATACAGAGTACAGTGACAGGGCGTTCAGTCTATCCACAGAAGTCTTGGTATGGAGGCCCTGTATTTTCTTGGTGAGAAACCTCTGTGGTCTCTCCAGCTGCTGCAGGTGTCTAGTGAGGTACATGCAGAAGGGAGCACTGTACTCTATAAATAGTCTGATGAGGGTGGAGTACAGTGGAGTTATAACATCGTTAGACCTGGATGCGATGCTCTTACTTATGAGATGCACAACATGGAAGGCTTTCCTTACCACTGTGGAAACTTGGTGGTAGTTGAAGTGCAGATTGCCATCCATCTGTGTTCCCAGATCTTGCACCACTGGGCTTGAAGTTGGGGGGGGGGTGCTATCAATATTGTAATTAGCATGGAATTCCACTTTATAATAGGTGATAATAATGCACTTTTTTGAATTTAGTTTTATCCTATGGCTTTGGCACCAGTCATTTATCTGTAGTAGCCCTTCCTGTAATATGTTAACATCACTGGGGGACTCAATGATTGCACTCAATTTGCAATCACCAGTGAACTTGGTAAGCCAAATGCCATCTACTTTAACCTGGACATCCAAAAAATAGATCCCAAAGGATCCAGCACAGATCCTTATGGTACATCACTAGTGATGGGTCTACTCATAGAGTTGGAGTCACAAGCTTTGACAGTATGTGTTCTGTTGGTGAGCCAATTGGCTACCCATCTATTGAAGTAAGGGTTAGTCACCAGCTGTGAGAGTTTCTCAAAGATACCTTTGTGGGGGATTGTGTCAAAAGCCATGGCTAGGTCAAGGTTCATTGGTTCATGTCTTACCTTCATCCAGGGCTTTGGTGATTTTCTTGAAGTCTACTAGGTTTAATAAGCATGATCTACACTTAACAAAGCCAAACTGGTTTGGGCCTAGAGTTTGAAGGTCACCTATGTTCTTGTTGATAAGGTCCATGATGATTTTTTCCAAGGCCTTGCAGATAAGGCTGGTTAGACTTATGATTCTTTAATTCTGTGGGTCGGTCGATGGCCCCCCTATGTGCAAGGGAATTACTGTTGCTGTTCTCAACTCTGCTGGAACAAACTAAGCCAGTTCTCAGGCTATGATTAAAGAGAATATCAAATGGATCCACTAGGTCCCATTTTAGATTGCTTAATAAGCAACTTGGGGTGTTATTTGGTCCCATTGAGGCCATGTTTTTAGTCTTGGAAAGCACATATATGATAGGATCTCTACAGATACTAGACAGAGGACTGGTGTCAGGTATGCTTTGAGATATGGCTGGTGGGGACAGGGGGCTGAAGTTTGCACCAAATCTGTCAGCTTGCAAGTTGGTAATTTCCTCCAGTATAGTATGAGTGGTACCATCTACTACCAGTTCGGCACATAGCTGTGCATTCACTTTTAGATTTCAGACATTGTTAAAGAATGTTATATGATTATCCTTAGCTAGTGATGCTATTTTACCTTTGCAATTAGCTTTAGAGGACTCTACAAGATTTCTGATTTGCTTGTTCAAGCTGTGGAGGGAATTCTTCCTCTGCTGAGTCAGTTCCTTCTTGTTCTTAGACATCAGTTTCTTCCTTTTGTTATATAATCTGTTTATAAATAAAGTATGCCAGGGTGGTTTGTTTTTTTGGGGAGGATATGGTTTTAATCTGGTCATGCATGGCCAAGTCTATACAGTTGCTTGTTTATACAGGGCATTTGTGTACACCTCTGCATAGCAGTCATTGTTGTCTGTGATTGTGGGGGTATACAACTTTTTATACCATCGGTTAGTAGGCTGCACTTTGCTTTGGAATGTTTTTTTTGTTTATTTTGCTCCTGTGGTATCGACAGGTTCAACAGTTACTTGGAACAAGACTAATTTCTGATCTGAACTTACCAGAGAGGGTATCACACAGGGAGGAGGGCAGTGACGCCTCCCCATGTTCATGAGTACTGTGTCTAGAACATTTAACCCCCTTGTGGTAGTGCAGACTATCTGTTCCAGAGCATTTGTATTGACAAAGTCTAGAATCTTCTGAGCGAGCATGTTCATGCTCATGTACTGTACATAAAGCAGATTTTGCACTTATTCAGGAATCCCACTTAGTAACAAAATATCTAAACAAATTAACCTTTAAGGATTATAAGATCTTGGTAAGTTCAAACTAAAAGCACAAAAGAAGAGTATTCCTAATTTTACACAGAAAATCAATGATAATTCCAGAAATAGTTGACTCATACTCAAGCAATGATGGTATGCTTGCTTTAGTCATACTAAAACTAGACAAAAATATGTACACTTTTGCAAACACCTACTGGATACTGGATATTGGAACTAATACTATGAAAAAAACATTTAGACACAATAACATTAAAGTCTAAAGGTGAGTTACTATTAGCAGGTGATTTGAATTATATCTTGTCTTCCACTGATACCACAAGCTCTAAGCCCTTCAAGATGTCCCCTGTTGCTAAGCACTTGAACAACTACATAAAAGACAGAAACCTAATTGACATTGATGGTATAATATATTATCCTCCCTGAAGTATTCTCACTACTCTTACAGATTTGGCACATAGACCAACATAGACAAAGTCTTTGTAACCAGTTCTTTATTGGCCAAAACTGATAATGTAATACTGACATCATGCCCTATGTCTGACCACAATGCTATCACCTTCAATGTAACACTTAATATTGACCCCTTAAACTTCTGCCAAAGACTACCTGCTTATCTAGTAACAGTACAAGGATTTAAAGAATGGTTTATAGATGAAATAAAGCTTTACCTAGATGCCAATAATAATGGAGAAGTTTCAGATATTATCCTATGGGACACTTTAAAGGTAGTCTTACATAGTAAAGTCAAAAGTTGGTATATAAATAAAAGGAAAGAGTGGGATAATAAAATGATAGACATACAAAAGTAAATTGATGAACTAAAACTAAAACTTACATCAAATGACAAATCTGCATATATAAACTGAACAAAGAATATCAGGACATCATGCAGCATAAAATATCAATAAATTTGAAAAGAATCAGATTACAATTCTACTCAATCCCAAGAGTATGTACAGGATTGTGAACAGATCTAAATATTTAAATGAAAAAGTCATATAAAATAAATAACATACACTAGAAATAATCAGACTATCAAATTTACAGCTCTAAAAAAATCTTACTATGTTTTAAAAACCATTACAAGAATATTAATATTAATAACTCATCTACAAGTGATAATAAAAGTATAGACAACTTTCTTACTAATAATATTCAAAATAAGCTATCCAAACACAATATTAATAACACAGACAAACCCTTTTCCTTTAAAGAATTAAAGGAACAAATAAAAAATCATAAGACAAAAAAGGCATGAGGGCTGGATGGTCTAATTCCAGAATTTTATAAACTCTTACCTGATAACATCTTGAAAATCTCACTCCATGCATTCCAAGATGTTAAAACTATGGCAAACATCCCTCCCTCATGGAAATATTCTATCATCTCTCCCATCTTAAAACCAAATAAGGAGCCTAACCTTTGCACATTATACAGGCCAGTTTCTTTGCTTAACACTGATTACAAGATATTCATGTCTAGCTTAGCAGACAGATTAAATAATACTCTTTCAATATTAATTTATGAAGACCAAACCAGGTTTATCAAAAACAGAAAGGTTCAAGACAATGAAATTAGATTACTGTCGTTAATAGACTTTTCAAACAAGAAAAAAAAAATCAGCTTTCTATTTTAAGGCTTGATATAGATAAAGCTTTCAACTCCCTAAGTTGGCCATATCTTTTTAAAGCTCTGCAAAAATAAAATTTCTCCCCAAACTTTATAGTATTAATTAAAATACTACATGAAAAGTCCAAGTCTATGTAAAGATCTGTCTATTTCATTCAAGATATTAAGAGGTACTAAACAGGGGTGCCCTCACTCCCCATTGCTCTTTGTCCTGGCTATACAGCCTCTTGCAAATTATGTTAGAAATAATGACAGCATTAAAGGATATAAAGTGTCAGACAAATTATATCCCAAGATACAAATGTTTGCTGATGACCTACTAATAACTTGTAATGATATTGAAAAATTCAATAGATCACCTATTACTTAACCTAGACTTCTTTGCAAACATCTCTGGTCTAAAATTCGATCACAACAAACCTCAGGCATTTCTAGTGAATAAAAATGTTACCATAAAACTTAGATCAAAAAGAGATATAAACTGGGAGAGCATGCATATTAAATATCTAGGTATCATTATTAAATCTAATTATACAAAAAGTCAAATTTAATTACCAACAACTTATAAATGCAATTACTAGTCTTAATGGAACAGACTCTTCTTCACATTTGAAGACAGACTAACTTTAATCAAAATGTTACTGTTACCTAAAATCTTATTCATTGGCCAAGCTCTAATAAATTCCCCACTTGTCAAAATTAACCAGACAATTACTAACTTATTACTCACCTTCCTTTGGTATCCCAAAAAAAAATCAGGAATTTCTCTTCTCTGGCACACCACAAGCTGGGATGAAGAAGATATAGGGTTTCCAAATATTGATTTTTATTTAAACTCCACATTTATTAATACAGTGTTGCTTTGTAATAATATTTCTTATACATCATATTGGAAATCAATAAATGAAACCCTACTTCTTAATAGTAATAGGACATTGCTTGGACCATATACTCAAATACATACAGACATCTTTATATGGATTTTAAAAATATACATTCAAAGTGAAAGGTCAAAACTTGTTCTCACACCTCTTATAAACCAAATATTGCTGTTGTTTAAAAAGCTTATGCTTTCTAATCAACTAATTAAGAATTTATTAATAATTATGTTTCCTATTGCTTGCACAAATTAATGATTGATAATATCTTTTGACACTCAGTAAATGTTAGAATTTAAGAAGGGTAACCTATTATATTGGAATCAATTTCTCTCAGCTAATAAAATAAGTTTTGCAGACTATATGATCAACAGATATAGTTTGCAAAATTGAAATTGGCTGGATATCCAAACTTATAAGGATTTTATACATATTAAGCTCGTACCCTCATTAGAGGCATACAATATGATTAACTTAAAAATCTTGGATTTTTATCTCAACAATTATTAATAGCTCACCCAAGAACACTTCATACATGTCTGCTCTTTATAAAATTCTCAGAAATTATTTTAGCAAAACAGATGTTTCTTTTTCTGAATTATTCAAGTAAAGTTAATAGACAAATATTCTCAGAAAAAGAAAAAAAAAACTTTGTTTACAGTTGGTGAAGGAATCCACATCTTCCATATTCTAGCATGTATACACATGGAAATATTTACATAGATGCTTTTTCACCCCACATAGACTAGCAATAATGTACAAGAAATATGAAATTAAATGAAATGCTAGAGATGTGGACACTCTGATGCTGACTGGATACATATGGTTGTAATTGCAAAGTAATTTCCCCATTTTGGCTAGACTTTAAATATCTTTGTAAACCTCTATGGAATGACAACTATATAATTTCTGGCTCCCTTATCCTTTTCAATTTTCCCTTTCCTTAAGCCATTCCTAAAAAACAAACATTTTTACTATGGTATAATCTCTCTATAGCAAGGAAAATTGTTGATAAAAATTGTAAATCCCAATCTACACCTGTCTTTAAAGTTGAATTTATTCATCTTGTGAAATGCATTTGTAAGAATGAGATTGCTACTATAAAAGCAAGGACTAACAACACAACTCATTATTTAATTGCTTGGACAAAATTATCTAATCTGTTAGAGAAATATTAAGTGTTCCCCTATGTATACTGCTTTTTTAGTTGTTATTGACATTGTATATAGTTTATTTATTATTTTTTTTAATACACTGCTAAGTTATTGTGTTATAAAGTGAATAAAACATTCTGGAAAAAAAAAAACAGCAGGATGTCTTTCAATTTGGGGGAAAATAATTTAATGGATAAATATTTTGCATTAATTTAGCTTTTAATATGATTTTTAGAAAGCCAAAGCACCTTTTGATAATGATTTGCATTATTAAATTAGTATAAAACTTATGGGAACAGTAAGGACTGTGGTTGATATATATCTACTTGTTTTTAATTTCTCCAAGTCTTTTAGATTTATAATACCATGACATGAATGAACCCCATTCCTAAATCAAAGTGTTCATGAAATTAGTGTTGTTTCAGTCTTTGATGTTAGCTAGAAATGCTCTTCACAGCACCTGCAATGGGCCCAGTAATAACTCCTTCTGCTATTCATATGGAGCCACATGTATCAATAACATATCTAAGTATGATTGTAAACTCTTTTTTCTAAGATGCGCTGGTCCTACTACTCTTGGAACTGTCTGGGTATTCTTCTTCGACATTTCCCCTCATTTCTGCCTGCAAATCATAGTATTTTAGGACTTTGTTTCTCTCTGTATGTAAGACACTGTAGTCACTGGGTGTAGCATAGCAATTTCAACGATCAATGCTAATTTTGTCTTCTTTTCATGGACTACTATATCTGGTTTTCTCGCATATATTTTTGAACTGTTGGTAATGGGTGATCACATGTGATACAAAGTTCATCATTTTCTATAGTGCTCTGTGGCTCATGTTTCCAGTGATTTTTCAGCTACTTCAATATTATAATGTTTGCATTATCCATAATGCAACAGTCTTGCCACAAAATTATGGCTTTCAGTATACAGTCCTTCTGCCACTAGTATATCACAACCAGCAATAAGATGAGCGACTGTTTCCAATTCTGTTTTACAAAACCTACATTCATCTGTTTCTCCTACATGTTCAATGGGCTTTGTAAACCAAAGTGTACGTAGTCACTATATTTGGCCGCCAATACTAGCCTTTCATTTTTTGGCTTCCATTCACCTCGTCTTAACCATTCCTGCATTTGATCCTAATCATCATGAGGTTGTTCCAATAGTTTTCTATACTTACAACTATATTTATGCATTTTCCACATTTCTTGCCTTCTCATCTGATCCTTCATGTTATATTTTTTGTTTTGTTTTTGGCACATTCAGTTGCTGCCTGATCTTTATCTACTTCTGGTTTGATTTCCATTCCCACTTGACACTGATGTACTTCTGCTAAACTAAGCAAGGAAGTCATCTTAGACTTATTATCCTCATGTTTTTAAACTTTCACTACATTTGGGTCTCTTGAGATCAGCAGATATGTATGCAGTTGTACGACTGCAGATTTGTGTAATCTATTTCGAGGAAGCACATACCTTCTTCAGAACAAGGAATATACAATCTTAGTATACACTGATTTTTATAAATCTTTTGATAAGCATGAAGCATCCATCTTTTTTCCTGTCCAACTGATCCAACACCTTTTGAGGGCCAGTCAATCACTCCAAAACTATAAGTTAGGACAGGAGAGCAAATTGGTTTATAGCCTGGACTTTGTTCCTAGATGTCAGTGCTGTTTTCAGTATAAATTTCAGTCTTCTAAAATATTTCTTCATTATGTTTTATTCACATTTGTTCATGTTTTATTGCTGATCCTTCATTTGTTCCCAAATATTTATCACTCCTTCTTGCTCAAGTTATTTAATATCACATTCTTGCCCCAGGCTGATGTTTTCTTGGTGCTGCAGCTTTCCTTCTTTAATGGTCGCTTCTGCACATTTATCAAGACCATTGACATTCTTATATCATCTGAAAAGGATGTGACCACTTGCAGTTGTCCTTTCAGTTCCTCATCTGATGAACTACATAAATTTTAAATCATCCACAAAAAGAAGTTGAGAAGTCTTTATACACTGTTGTTTTTCTCGGAATCAAATTGTAGCCAAGACCCAATCTATTAAGTAGACAGCTTAATGGATTAAGGGCAAGACAAAAGAGCAACAGTGACAAAGAGTCACCCTGAAATATCCTCCTTTGAAGTTTTATCCCTGGAATAATAATTTGTTCATTATTATGGCTTAACTCAAACTAGTTTGCCACTGTTTCATGGCTTCTGTAATGTAATTGATCAGTGTAGAGTATATCTTATATACATTTTTAGCACTCTTTTATACATGAATGTGGAATACTGTTAAATGCTTTTTTGTAGTCTGTCCATGCCATGCTTAGATTCTTCTCCTTTTTATAGTTCTCCATTATGACTTTAACAGCAAATGATCCTTCGTTCTATATGACTTTCTTTGGTTACATTTGTGTTCTCTTGCCATGATTGAGTTTTCTTCTAAATGACTATAAACTCTGCCGGCATCAATTCCAGTATATAGTTTATACATTGTTGGAAGGCAAGTTTTTGGTCTATAGTTTTTAGGATAGCTTGCAGGTTTGCTCTTAAGGACAAATATTGTTTTTCCTGTTGTTTACCAAGTTTGTGTCTCTTCAAGGCATGCATATAAATAGTTCTTAATCATGTAAAGATGTTAATACTTTTTAACCAGAAGTTAAGTACTGCATCTGGACCTGAGATTTTCCATTTAGGAGCTTATCTTAACTTTCGTTCAATCTCTCTGACTGTTACTTCATCCCATTTCATATTCTGTACATTTAAACTTCTTATTCTTTTTTTTACTTCTTCTGTCCATTCATCATTTTTGTTATTTTTCTCAGAATCTTCATAGATATTTTTCCAAAATGTATCTTTTTCTCCTTTTTTGGTGGAGATTTCAATTCCTTTTGCCTTGTTTCCCAATGCTGTATAAAACTTTTTTGGGTCATCAGTAAATTGCTTATTGTACACTTTTCCTTTACATTTATCTGCATACCTTCTAAGTTTTTTCTGCCTGTGCTGATATGTTTAGTTTATTATTTGCAATAGTGCACAATAGATCCTGATCTTTTCTGATACTGCATATTGCTTTTATCATGTATATTTTTCTGAGTATTTTTGTTGATCTGTTCCCTCTTCTATACTCTTCTAACCGTGACACTTGTCTTAATTACCTGATTGTTTTCTCTATTCCATACTTACATGATAGCATTTAATTTCTCCCATTCCTTTTCCTTATTGCCCTATGTTTTTGTGGTGAGACTTAGCTGTTATTAATTTAGCTGCACATTAATATATCCTATTTTCCTCTGTTATATTGCATGAATCTCTATGAACAGTCCTAATTACTGTGCTCATTTGTTTTATCGAACTTCTAACTTTTTGAGTTTTACTGACTTTCTGTAGTCTATTTCTTTCACTGATTTTAATATGTCTCTCCATCTCTATTAAATCAAACAACTCTTTTCTTAGATAATTTTCTTCTAAACTGAGGGCACAATCCTTGTTCTCCATTTCTCACAGCCATTCTACAGAAAGTTCCAGAGCATCTTACTGTGCCACATTCTCTTCAGTTTCAACATGTGTCATAGGTTTATAGGTTCATAGGTGTGTACTAGGCTAATGGCCTTGGAGCCTTTACAAGCCTAGCCCATAGAAGTGCCCTGGCATTGTGCTGCCCGACATTAGTTCCCAGTGCCGCTATCAAGTAGACTCACTGGAGTGATCCCCAGGGTGAATTTTCTATTTCCTATCCACTCATAAAGAAATCTCTTGAAGAGGGCCAGGGTGGTGCTCTGCTTGACATGTATGTGAAGTCTATTCCAGAGCATGGGCAGTCTCTAGGTTATGAACCTGTCCCTCCAGCATCTTCTGTTGATTGTGGTAATGAGGTTGAAGTCTCTGGAGTGTGTGGTATGGAGGCGTTGGGATTTTTTTTAGATGTAGCATTTCTAACAGAGCTAGGTCAGACATGGCTTTGTAAGTCAAGCAGAGATTACCTCTTAGTTGATGATATGAGACAGAGAATAGCAGGAGTTTTAGAATATGTGTTTAAGGCCTAGGATCCTCTTCATGAGGTACTTTTGTGACCTTTCCAGCTGTTGCAGGTGTCTAGCGAGGTGCATGTCAAATGGGGCATTATACTCTATGATTGGTCTAATGAGGGAAGAGTAGAGAGAAAAGATTACCTCTTTCTTCCTGGATGCAAAACTCTTGGTAATGAGATGTGCCAAATATAAGGACTTTCTGACCACATTGGCAATGTGGTGGCTGAAGGAGAGGTTGCTGTCAACCTGTGTCCCCAGATCTCTTATAACTCCTTCAGTGATCTGTGGGCTCCCATTGATACAGTAATTAGTGAGAACTGAATTTTTCCCAAAGGGGGTAATGACATTTTTTTTTCCATTAAGCTTAAGGCCATGGTTTTGACACCAGTTATTGGTCTCAGGGAGGCCTTTCTGTAGGATGTCTGTATCACTTGGAGAGTTAATAATGGCTACCAGCTTGCAGTCATCTATGAACCTGGTCAGCCAGAGTCCCTCCATGTTAGCTTGGACTTCTGAGAAGTAGATGCCAAACAAGAGACAACCCAGGACCGATCCCTGTGGGACTCCATCTGTGACTGGTCAGCAGTCTGACTTGGAGTCTGCTACTTTCACACTGAATAAAACATCCACTTTTGTTTCATATGGGAACTCACTGGCTTATAACTGACTGCAACAAAGCTTCCACAGTTTTCTCTTCCTTCCCTTGTTGTGCAACTCCAACTGAATGTTTGTACTGGTTTCCTTTGGAATGCTCCAAAGCATCTTCATATGGCAACTGATCAGATGTCTCCTGCTCCTCCTGTGTCTCCTTACTTGAGGGACTCTTTTTTCCTTCATGCTATGATATAACCTATTTTAGACTTTCTACACTAAATCCTTAACTTCGCAGGTATTCTATAAATTCAGCTTTTACTTATTTATATATATATATATATTTTTACTTCTACTTTGGTAATCTTCTGTTCTATGTTCCATCTTTGTGATCTTATTTTTTTGTTTTGTAAAATTTTCCATAACTGGATGCCTTACCCTGTATTTCCCTTCAAATATCTTTGTGGCTGCTTTTTTGTATTTACTAATTTGGCTTTCTCCTTTGCATAAATATTGCACCATATCAGATCTGTCTTTCTTTCTCATGTCCATATTTCTTTTTTATACCTTTCAAAAGTCTCTAGATTATGTTCTTTATATTTCCTCACTTCCTTAGTCACTTCTTTTTCTAAACAGCCCAAGGTTTCTTGGTCTATATTATGTTTTTTATAAATCTGTTATATTAATGAACACACATTTTTATTTGAAACTTCTGACAGTTTTCTTTGTGGAAGTATCTGTTTCTTCTAATTTCCCTCTTAACTTTTTTTATCTTCTGTCTGGAAATCCTGGGCTTCTTACATAATAGTAACCATACATAATTTCTTTTTTTTTTTTGTCCTGACCAGTCCACTCTATCATCTTTATGGATCTTTTTTAGTCCATCAGCTTTTGTGATTTTTGTGGACTGCTACTTCCTTATACAACAGGGGGCCATCATCCCCCTGAGTCTGGCTTAGTGCCATTGTAGGAATGTTTCCATGTCTTGAGGATTCTACACTGTCATTTTTTTCCGGTCCTGGTATGAGTGCCCCTACCAGGACTGGGCACTTTTTTATCCTGGGTCTTGTGCACCCAATTATCTCTTTTATTTTTAACCTACTTCTGCCTATAAGATATGCTATATAAAATACAGTCTATGTATCAGTATCATCTTGATTAGTTTTTGTGAAAAAACAGACCAAGACTTAAGGATGAATTGATATCCAGCAATACTACTCTCTTTTGTTTGCTGATTTATCAATTCAACATTTGCACACTGTATCTATTGTGTGAATAATCAAATGACACATAAAACTTAAATCATAAAATTTATCACTGCTCTGGCTTGTTGCAGAGTATGCATTCCTTAATGCTGCATGTAGTAATTTTCAATGTTCAATATGGGTTAAGAGATCAAAGACCCAAAATAGTGATTGAATTTCATAAAACCATACTGTAGTAGGCAAAAGAGACTTATGATGGAGCTTATCAGTAAGGACATACGGAAGCTCTTAACAATGGATCCATCTCAGTTTAGATTTGTCAAGGGCTAGTCATGCTTACTCAAACTAGTGGACTTTTCTGAAAATATCACCAAAGCAATGGATGAAGTTAAAATGGTACACACCACATTGCTTGACCTAGCCAAAGCTTTTAACACAGTTATCTGCTCAGGCATAGCAGGAATGCTAACTAAACTGGGAATAAACCCCTATCTCACCTGCTAGATTGTCAACTGGCATACAGATAGGATGCAGGTATTAAAAATAGAGAAAGTTACCTCCACAAAGTGATCAGTTACCAGTGTAGGTCCCCAGTGCTCTGTGCTGGTACCCCTCCCATTTGACATTTGCTTCTCTGAGGTAAAAGTCAATGCCAAATGGCTCTGGCTGACTAATTTTGCAAATAATTGCATGATAGGAGCAGCCACAGATTTTCCAAATGATTTAGCCATCCTGCAGGAATGTTTGTCCCGAAGAAATAGCTGGTGCCAAAATTGTGACTGAAACCAAATGCCAAAAAATGCATTATTGTATCCTTTGGGAAGTTATCTTTCCAGGGGAGCTTGCACATTGACAATAAGCCCCTAATTTGACCCATTTGATTGTGATTTTGTAAATTATGTAAAGAGTGACCTAACATTCAACCAACATTTGTCCAGTGTCATAAGAAAGCCCTTCTATATTGCACACTTAAAAACAAAATAATTGTGTCTAGATCTAGAGATGTCATTGTCCTCCTTAATTCAGTCCTCATTAGACCAGTCATTGTTTATAATGCCCCCTTTCGCATGTGTCTCTCCAGACACATGCAACAACTGGAATGCTCACATAGATACCTTACCCAAAGGATACAAGTTCTAAACAATATATCCTACATGGACCATCTGAAAGCACTGTCACTATAGTTAGTCAGTATCCTCTATACTGCTAAGAGGTGACCTGTGTCTAGCATACAAGGCATCTGCTGACCTATTACTGATAGATTTAATGCACATCAGCAAGACTAATGTCGTCAGAAATACTCAGTGTATGGATCTAAACCTTTTCTGCAACATCAATAGAATGGTTTTGAGGAACAGTTATATCTCACAAAGGATAGAACTGCTTGCTCTGCAATAGACTCGAAACCAAGCTTTAGACATATCCCTGATCTACAAGCATAAAGCTTTTTACTCAAAAACTCTTATCTCTTATCAAAATAAATAGAATTCCAGTACACAAGCTTATCACCGCATTCCCTTAATGTTTTTTTCAAGTGTTTATGACACATTTTTAAAAAAGTAGATTTTATACTTCACTAAAACCATCTGATGTGATATTGTTTCCTTAAACTCCATGATTTAAAAAAGGCTTTATACTCACTTTTTCATTAAGACCTGTAGAATAATCAGCCCTGGAATTACAAATCCATTGATATTACATTTATTTTGTTCATGATATTACATCCCCTTTTCCAATATTTGGCTTATAAATTTCTAAAACAGTGAATTCAAACTGTTGGGCACTCCCTTCCACTTTAAAGTGTTTAAATACAGCACCGATGGCTACTTTTCTAGTTATTTACAATATGTGGTCAATAATTCTATCTTTCAACCATTTAGTCATTTTTCTACATAAAAGGCATCAAATTCTTTACAAAATGCCATGTATACTAAATTTTCTGTGTCACATGTCACAGTACATCTCAGAAGAAATTCGATTTTTGGAAATGGATTTTTTATATAATTTTTCTTATAGATGTATTTACATTGTTCACAGTTCCAACATGGAAACGTTCCATGTTTATCAGCATTTTTCCATTCTTTTTTGCATATTCTGTTCTTTATAGCATAGTTTTTGCTTTGAATTTTTGATCTTTTGTAAGAAACAACTTGATACTTCGGGAACTATTTTTTGCCATCATTCAAGGCTTGCAGGATCTGCAAATAGTTCTCTATCCCTATAACATCCATAGTTGCTGTATCTACAATAGACACCCCAACCATGTAAAACAAAAGTCATTCATGCCCATAATCAACAGCAGCTTGGATCTACATATCACAAATAGAAAGTTCACCCCAGGACTGTCCTTTGCATCACTAATGAACAGAAGCAGCTCCTAAATGCTACAACAGATGCATGGGTACCCTCAAAATATCTATGGTATGATCCCTGCTAAATCTCATTATACTTAATATATATAATTATCAACCATGAGTTAGGTAGGATCAGCATAACACCAAATGGAATAGGTTAATCTGAACACCAAAAGGGAAAATTGCTAGGCTTAAAATGGCACACAAAGGCTGCAAGCCTCATACTAAGATATGTACCCATGAAACTTATTGCTTTTCTAATTTGCTTTGAAATATATTCATTTTTGGATTATTGCCTTTCTCTTCCTCTTTTCTATGTAGAAATCTGTTATCTGTTGATGTGCACATTAGTTTATTTGAATGTTTGATTTTTTTCTCTCGATTAAGTGGGTTTCGAATTCACAAGCTTGATGTTTCAAAACTTCAAACTGCAAATAGTTGAGACCATAAGATTGACATTTTGAAACTTCTAACGTTTTGAATGGAGATCACCATACAGCACAGAAGGGAAGATTTACCATTTTTCTCACTGTAGTGCAATCTCAGAGTTGGGATATTTATTTAGCAGGGGGTATGGGGGTGCAGGGGGGCTTCACTTCTAGGGGTTAGGTTTCACAGTTCTGGGTGTTTGATGTTTAGTGGATTCGGCGATGTTGTCTCGATGAAGTTGATGATCTGGCATTTCGATACTTTCAGGTAGACCCATATATATATAGTAATTCAAGAGGAACCTGGATGAGTGGATTGGGCACTGTAAATTCTTATTGGGGTTAGAGCCTATGACCTTGATAGCCTAGTAATCTCCTATGATACTATGATCCTGTAATATATATAATATAAATACACACACATATATATATATATATATATATATATATATATATATATATATACACACACACACACACACATATATATATATATATATATATATATATATATATATATATATATGTAGGTATACATACTATAAAAGGATAAGGTATATTTAATAGCATTTTTTTCAAACTGTTCAAATGCAAGCATACTTTTTATCTACTACACTTACAGACCACTTAAAGAGTTACATAAACAGCTTATCTTGTGATTTGCAGATGTAATAAATTAAGTAAAATACTCATAACAAATGTAAGTTCTTGGCAAGAATACTGATTTCAGGTGTCCAAAGCAGTATTTTAGTAAGATGAGCTTCCTTGTCCAGGCTACGCAATAATTCTCATTTTCTACTGAGTGTGCAAAATGATGAAAGTAAAGCTAAAACTAGTTTCATAGAATGTGAGATGCAAGAATTCAACTAGTAAAGGGCATTCAGTTTTTTGGTATTATTATTTTTATTTTTTTAGTAAAAAGGTGAGAAGTTATTTTTACACGAGGTGAGTATTTCCATGAGATATCAGAGTAATGCATAATCAGGTGGGTCATAATTTTGTTAAATGTCATTTTATATTTGAATTTGGCATCATTTATTAAGAATTCAGAAGTGTGCTGGGTTTTAGCTGTGTGCTCAAGCACAGCTATTCTCTTAGTTAAAGGATCATTTTACTGCCCTAGCAAAGATGTATTCTCTTTTTTGGCAAAGTTATCTATTGTCTACAAAACTTTAATGCTAAGGTGCTGATAGGGATTCTTGCTGGTGATTTCAGTATCACTGTTGATTTAGTATGAGAGCCGTCTGAAGGTAAAAGTAACACATTAATTCACATAAGCTACTCAACAAGATTATCAGGGTAGGGATTTGCTGTATGTGTGTCAGTAGGTTAATGTAGATGATCCTGGCTCTTCTTATATCTCCTTAATCATAATGGACGTTAGCAGGCTAGCTATCCTCCCTATGTCCTACAATTTTTATAACAAATTGACACTTTTCTACTCTTCCTTGAGAACTGCCTGCCAATAGAACTGTTGTAATAATTACTATAGATTTAGGCAGTAAGTAAATGAAAATTTGCAAGCCCTCCACCCCCCAAACTTATATGTATCAACTCCACATTTGTACCAACTCAGAGAAGGACGATCTCTCCCTAAACAAGTGAATTATTCCCGGTGCACACTTAGAAACCAAATTGGCAATGATTCTGTATGGGAAGCAACATTCCATGTTATGCAGTTCATCTTTGTTTTCCTGCATGCTGCTAACACTCAAGCAGTTTCTCCTCAATCATAGGTTAGGATCAGGCTATCAACCACCAGGGTCTTTATAAGCCTAGCTATGCAACCCATCATAGCTTTGTCCTCGAGTACATTGAATGTCTATATAGTAGGGGTATGTAAGTAAGACATAGCTAAGGGTTATGTGAAGGGTAGTTTAGTTTGGAATTAATTAGGACTACGGTATCATGGTTAAGGAAGGCAAATTATCATTGTTTCCATTTACTGAATATCATAACAAAGTTGTTAACTAAAATCTGGGCTCTACTTCAATATCTCAGTATTTGTTACCTCTAGTTTAATAGCCTATTTTATGAAATTAGTACGTCTCAAACCAGAAATATTGTCTGCAAATAGAGATACAAGTAAATTAGCATCAAACACTATCTTCCAGTTTTGTTCTGTTGAAATGTTAGTTTGATTTTTGCAATTAAAATGTCTTAATTTTATAAATAAAGATTTCCTATTGGTAACTGAATGAGTACCAAACTTTTTTTTTTCATATTTTATCCTGGTGGCCTGAATTAGTTTCCTGAAACTCTGCCTTGCAATGTTTTATCTGGCTTTTTGTTTTAAAAGATATGGCTCCCTTCTAAAGATATCCAATAGAGATTCTTCTTTGCTTCTCTTTTCTCAGTTTGTATGATCATCAAGTGCATTTCCTAACAGTCCTAAGTCAAGCCATCATTGGAAAAAAAAATATATGTATGTATATCTATATATATATATATATATATATATATATATATATATGATATACATGCTCTCTCTCTCTCTCTCTCTCTCTATATATATATATATATATATATATATATATTGATATATATATATATATATATATATATATATATATATATATATATTGATATATATATATATATATATATATATATATATATATATATATATATATTGATATACATGCTCTACATATATATATATATATATATATATATATATATATATTGATATACATGCTCTATATATATATATTGATATATATATATATATATATATATATATATATATATATATATATATATATATATATATATATATATATATATATATATATATATATATATATATATATATATATTGATATACATGCTCTCTCTCTCTCTCTCTATATATATATATATATATATTGATATACATGCTCTACATATATATATATATATATATATATATATATATATATATATATTATATATATATATATATATATATATATATATATATTGATATACATGCTCTATATATATATATATATATATATATATATATATATACATTGACATACGTGCTCTCTCTCTTTATATATATATATACATATATATATATTTATATATATATATATATATATATATATATATATATATATATATATATATATACATGCTCTAGATTACTTTCATATTTCCCAGAACTGTGATATAGATTTGTGCATCAAATGATTTTTCCAAATCCAACATTTTAATTGATTTTTATTTCCCATATAGTCAGCATTGTAGAAGTTCCCGCTCACTCTTATAAATACAAAGAAAGAAAACTTTCAATCCCTTTAACTAATTCTTCCAAGAAATGCACAAAAGACCAGAACTGTTTAAATTCAGGAAATAAATTCAAGATCAATATTATTCTTCACCCCAACTACATCTAAGAAGTTTGCTTTCTTGGGTGAGTTGTTTATCATGTGATTATATCCACAGTTTATACTGAATTACACTAAAAAGGCCCAATGGACATTTGTCATTTTCTGTTGAATATCTGCAGTCCATACTTGGGGCATTTAAATCACCAGGTATTACTTCATAGTCACTTAATTTAAATGTGTGCAATGTCTTGATGAAATTTCCTGTTCTTCTCTCCTTTGTGAGTGGGTTATATGGAACAAAGCAGTTGTCCCTAAATGTTTACCTAATTGTATGCTCAATCCTGTATCTTACACACTTTCTCAATCTAGTATGAATGTACCAAGTGGGTTTTGTTGAAGGTAGGTTAAATATGGGCCAGGTTTATAGGATTATAGGTTTATATTAGGTAAAGGGACTTTCTCTACTTTGCCATTTGCTAATCAAGTACAGCCCATAATCAACATCTGTTGATTTTGTGAAAGCATTAAATTCCATCTTTTGGAAACATTTTGAGTCTATTCTTGAATATATTGGCTCATGCTGTATGCATTATAGCTATATCACACCTTGTGGCCATCAGACTTATTAAATCATTACACCCGAGTGACGCCTCCAGGTGCATCTGCAGTTAACTCTTACTGACAACTCTAGGTGTCAAATATTGCATGTTCATCCTTGCATCAATAATTCCAAACCATGCTATGTACATGGTTTTAAAAGATTTCATCTTAAAGCTTACACAATTCAAACTCAACTGCATTAATATTTGACCTCTGTCTATTGCATGTAAATAGATATTTACTGTTGTTTTTATGATATTAATTTATATAGATATGATTTTCACATTTTTCTAAATATCTTAACAACCAGGTAACACGGACATAACTCCTTAGCCTCATATGAAAGCTCTCATCTAGTTGAATAAAATGCTGCTGAGAGCATGTGTGTAACTTTAGTGGTTGTTGAGCTATTGTAAGTTGTTTACAAAATATTAAAAACTTAATAGTAACTGTGTTTACTGTTACTTATAAAATTTGTTTTAAGACCTAGAACCTAAAGTATATTACCACTATAAAAATAGTTTGTGCTGAAGAGTTTCTCATTTATACTTCTTTAAAAACCCCTATGGTCCAGAGATATGAACATTTGTTTGAAATGTAAGGACATGAATTTGATTCTGTCAAAAGGCTTAGGCTCTGCCCATTGGAAGTTACAGTGCAAACTTCCTGAACTGCATTGGAGTGAATGAGTTAAGATACATAATTCCTCCCTTTTATCTTTGACCAGACGCCCTAGACAGGGATATCCTCTCTCTTATTCCCTTTCCTTGGTGATAATGATACTTTTTGCTAACATGATACCCCATGCTAAAAAGTACAAAGCTGGGAAAAGTATTGCCACTAAGTATTTTATGTTTTCTGATGTCAGTGAGTTAGTATTGGTGGACACACATGTTCTAGAACTGTAATCTGAAGAAGTTGCCTTATTGAAGGTGACGAAAAGCGCTTCATTAAATTGTGGAATAATGCTCAGTGTTTGAACTTTATTCACAGAGCTTTTTTGTTACAGAGTTGTGGTTTTATATAGTTTGTTTTGATGTTTTAGAACTTTCCCTAAAACATGGGTCCAAGCACTACTGTAAATAAAATTGTGTTTTTTTTTTTTGGTTAATAGTGTAGTAGGCACATTTTTCCACAGCAACCAGCTCTCTTCAATCTCTTGGTTATCTTAACTTCTTAAATGCTTCAGAATTGTTTTGCAGGCATACATGACTATGGTTATCACCTATTCTGAATGTCAGGAATTGCTTGTGTTCAGGACACTAGGATATATGCAATAGCAGCAGCTATAGCAGAGTAGCACCTCCTGTTTGGAGTCAGTGTCTATAATGTAACACACACAGATGCCTTCTACACCATTGCTGACAATACTACCAGTATCTCACATATCACAATTTTGCTGACCAGTAGCTTGTGGACTATTTTAGTGTCACTAGGGTGCTTTTGTAATCATTTTACAGGGATGCATACACATCTCTTCACAGTGGACATTAAGATAGTTGCATCTTTACGTATCCTAGCTACAAGAAACATTCAGTAATCTATAGATAACATGGTAAAAGTATCACAGGGATCATCTTTCAACATCCTATATAAGTTCCTCATCATCATGCTGAAGCATGTGGAGGAACAGATATAGTTTCCCAAGACTGCAGGGAAGAGAAATTTCACAATATAGATATTATACAATATTGCCTATTTCACTGAGGTACTAGAAATTGTTGATTGCACACACATATTATCAACAAAGCCCACTTTGTACACAGAATGTCAGACACAACAGACTTTAGGGCTTCCAAACCCTCAATTGCTAGGTGGTATGCAATGCGTGGGGCATCATTATAATGTAACCAGGTGCCATCAAGGCATTTCCCATGATTCTCATGTCTAGCAAATGCATGATCTGTCTCAGTGTTTCAAGCAGGTGGACTTTAAACAAATTATCTGTCTTGTCTATTAGGTCAGCAGATGAGGAACAGGGTAGCCATCCAGAGAAAGAATAAGCATCAGTGAGACCATATGAGGCACATGTGGGCAAAATACATAGCAACACTGGCAAAGAGGTGTTGTCTGGTCCAAAAGAATGGGATAAAAAGTACAAAGACTCCAGGGAAGAAAAATTTCACAATATAGATATTATACAATATTGCCTATTTCATTGAGGTACTAGAAACTGTTGATTGCACACACATATTACCAACAAGGCCCACTTTGTACGCAGAATGTCAAGCACAACAGACTTTAGGGCTTCCAAACCCTCAATTGCTAGGTGGTATGCAATGCGTGGGGCATCATTATAATGTAACCAGGTGCCATCAAGGCATTTCCCATGATTCTCATGTCTAGCAAATGCATGATCTGTCTCAGTGTTTCAAGCAGGTGGACTTTAAACAAATTATCTGTCTTGTCTATTAGGTCAGCAGATGAGGAACAGGGTAGCCATCCAGAGAAAGAATAAGCATCAGTGAGACCATATGAGGCACATGTGGGCAAAATACATAGCAACACAGGCAAAGAGGTGTTGTCTGGTCCAAAAGAATGGGTCATGGTAAAGACGACACAGGATAAAATGAGGCATGCATTATCTAATCCAGGCTCTGCAACATAGTACATGGACCAGCCAAACCATGCATCCAAAATTACCTTACCCATTCAGGTTAGAGGGTGGGCATGACATAGCAATTATAATTTGTCTAGGTGGGGGAGGGAACAGTGACATGGGTCAGCAATGCTGTCATCTGGTTCAGGTTATAGAAGATAAATGTTGTAGCCACACAGTCTGGCAGCTGGTTTCAGAGAGTCAGGGATACGATCCTTCATAGGCTGGTTGTAGCTGCCATGTCTTAAAATTAGTTGTGCATATTGTGGTGGCCTACAGTCACCAGGCTTGATGCAGTCTATGAAGAGATTAGTGTAGAACTATGGCAGCAAGCATATGCACCTTAAGGGGCTATGCCATGTTGGGAGCTATTGGAAGTACAGTCTCCATAATGGTGTTCACATCTAGGCTTGCACTTTATCTGCCAAGGTGATAGTGACAGTATGGACCTAAGAGATCAAGATCATGTGTGCTAGTGAGCTCTACCAAAGTGGATCATGAGGAACACCATTGGCTGCTCATGTGAGTCAGTCCATGACCGGGTTTGGTGGTCTATTTGTTCAGAACTGATAATGGCAGTCTGTCAGGAATGATCTTTATTATCTGTGTATGTTGATCCTGTGATTGGTCACCTCACATCTGAGCTCTTCCAGAACCATGAATAGCAGAACTAGGAGAGGCAGGCTGGAAGATGTTTACCATCTGCAGCATGGATTTACCGATGGATGCTATGTTATCCACCAATGACTTGACCATCAGTATCTACTTCCTATCCAGTAATCATCCCATGCAGATATTACACATCATCCCAAGGGGCATGAAGCATACTCACCATCTCTATAATGATGTGGGTATCACTGAATTGTACATGTGGTCATTAATGCCATGTGTAATAGTTAAATACCTCTATGTGGAGGGACAGACATTCAGACATCATGGGGCATGAAGTAAAGAAAAGCAATAATGAGATGTGAATATGTTATGCAGGGCAGAATTACAACAATATTAGCTTCACAGATGCTATGGAAGAGTATATAGTGAATACTGTTTAATAGTGTTGAGACAGTCAGTGACAAGCATGACAGTATGATCTTTAATACATTTCCTTTAACCCATCATGGCAATGGTCTCAACAATGGCAGTTGGAAGTTGCAAGTCTAAGAGCTAGCACACTTCTTGGAACAATTTTTGGCTTTTGCTTAAACTTTTCCTCTTCTGACATTTCTTTTTAATATCATCTTGACACCATTTGAATGTGTGAACATTATAGTGCAGACATTTAGTTTATTTTTTTGTTGTTAAAGAAAAGAAAAATGCATATGAGAAAAGAAAGAAAGTGAAAACAGATGTGTTTTTCAGTGTTTTTGTGATTTGGCAGAAGCAGTTTTAAAGTACTATATTGTGCTGAGGGAAGGTTTGTTTTCACTGTGCGAATGGAATGGAGGAATGCAGAGGTTTGTTTGTAAGCTCAGGTCTGAAGCCCTTTTTGTTGGTCATTTGAATCATAAATCTGTTGTTTCTGTACTGGAGGGTTACTTGGTTTACATATTTATATAAATGATGAATTCATACTCTTACTCATAAAGTTTTGACCATCCAAAATTTTTGAGTGCATTATCGTCATCAGTGGATGAAAATATTTGGACACTATGCAGCCATTGTCTTTCTGAAGTTATTTAAGCATTTTTAGATGTATCTCTTGGATGTGTCATTTATTATGTTGTCCTGTTTTAATGTTTGAGAATTGTTTAGTGGGGGACTGTTTTTAGCAAAGCATGGATTTTTTCTACAGTATTTATATTTTTAACTCATGAAACTGTTTTTTTTTTTTGAATGATGGTTTAACATGTATTGTGCTTAGTAGGTAAGCACTATACTAACCTGAACTTAAACCAGAACTATTTTGATAGCACTTGCATTATAAAAGCAATTCTGAGACAGCAGGGATAACCTCTTTCTTTCACATAAACACCATTCTATAATCCCTGAGTTAACATGATAAAAAAGAAGTATTACCATTTTCTGAGAGACCTTGGGAATACAAGCAAATGTGGAAGCCGCACTGCATTGCATTAGGACATTGGATTTTAAAACAGGCAACACAAGCATATAGAGAAAGTCAGGACACCTGGCAATGTGATATTGCATTGTACTCAACACCCATAAAGTATAGAAATAGAGTGAAGAACCACTCTATGCTTGTCTGTATATATGTTTACGTGTGTATGCGTGTGTTTGTGTGTGTGTGTGTGTGTGTGTGTGTATGTTTGTGTGAGAGATTTTGTGTGTGTGTGTGTGTGTGTGTGTGTGTGTGTGTGTGTGTGTGTGTGTGTACATGTGGGTAGGTGCATGTGTGTGTGCGTGTTTGAGTACGTGCATGTGTGTGCGTGTGTGTGTGTGTGTGTGTGTGTGTTTGTGTGAGAGATTCTGTGTGTGTGTGTGTGTGTGTGTGTGTGTGTGTGTGTGTGTGTGTGTGTGTGTGTGTGTGTGTGTGAGAGAGATTGTGCATGTACAGACGTTTGCATGTGTGTATGCCTGTGTGCATGCATGTGTGTGTGTGTGTGTGTGTGGGGGGGGGGCAACACCAAAGTGGAATGACATCATCATGTCTTGTTGTGAGTGGGGTGGACATATCCGTGTCAATGTGCACAAATGACAGGGCATGCTATACAGCCACTGTATAATGGTTGAGGCATGGCAATGCATGTGGTGGGAAGAACAATGAACAATGTATTATAGGAATTCATTGTACTAATATAAGATGTGGTGTCAGAATAACTATTCTGCAGCTCCAGTATAAATAGAAAACAGGAGAGAGCTCCGCATCATAACAGGGGACACATGCCTCTCAACCTCTTAGCGCACAAAATCTGTACAAAGTCTAAAATAATGTGGGAACAAAGGCCCAAAAATGATTGTTCATATAACCTTAGAAAGTTGTTAGAATAACAGTATTTGTGTAAGCATGCATGTCCTGAAATATATGAAGTCTGAAACTCAGATGTATGCCATTACTGAATTACTTCAGTCCTCAGTTATTTGCCAGAAAACCACTAATTTTATGAGGAACTGACTAAAAATATGAGGCACAAATCTGGCCATTCTGTGAAAATCTGAGAGCTATGGGGGAAAGGTAAGTGGGAAACTTATGGGATTGGGCACACAGTATAGACATAGGGAATATCCACAAACAGTCATGCACACTCCGTGACTTGCCAAACTAAAGCAGGGATGACTTTTCAAAAACAGATGTTGCAGGAAGTGGTATAAGACATCATTGCTGTGGGTAACCATAAAACTAGTATATATTGTTATTTCACTCCTTGCTTACACCTATCACAGTCACTATGGCTACTTCAGGCACTGGGAGCAGCTTTGGTTTTGCATGTTGTTTGAGCGAAAGCTGGATTGTCTCATTTTTCTACCAAAGGGACTTCCAGGAGTACTGGCAGGGAAATTAAAATATTCCTCAGAACAAGGCTGATACCAGTTATGAGCTTGCCAGGACAGGTGCATTATTGTAGTAACTTGAAACAGCTTCATCGTGACCAGATTATCTAGTGGGAAGCAAAGGTTAGGGCTAGACAGCATGAAGGAACATAAAGCAAAAGCCAGAGTTATATTATAAGCAGAGTTTTGTCTGCTTTTTTTTTTTTTTTTAATACTTTCTTCCTAGTCTTCCAGTGGAGGAGAAATGGCGAGAGAGCACATAAGGATGCCTCAGGAAGAAGGAATGACACACCTGGGGACAGAGAGTATATACCATGTGTAATGTTGCATTGATCAGCTTGCATAATGTGAGTAATGGTTTACCATTCAAATGCTGAAAAACAAAATCTTGAAAATCTTGAAGCCATAGTATTAAAAGGCCAAAATATTGAAGAACATAATATCAAACTCCCAAACTTGCCCCCTTGCAGGACCCATGATAGCACTTGTTCATGGGTCTGTACTTGATGGGATTTTCAGTATTTGAGTATTTTCATATAGTGGTCATCAGCATTTTTTTGTCATTCAATATTGTAGTCTCAAAATGTTGACTTTCCTTTGGGTTTCAGCTGGTTAGAGTTATGCTAATACCTCACCTTCTCTCAACCACAAGTAGCACATAATGTAATGCATTATTCTGAAAAGTGCCCTGTCATAGTCTCTTTGCTAGAAAAGGTACACCCCTAACAAGTAAATTCACTCCAGTGATAAAACATCTCCTTATGAATGAAAAGTTCAGCAACATAGCTGGAGATATCCTGTATTCCAGCCTACTCTCCCAAGGATGGAACTCCATCTTACTCCCTATTAGACTCACTGAAAACCCACATACCTTCAAAACTAAATTAAAATAGTTCCACCTTAACTTTAGGGTATGCCGCTGTTACACTCCTAGGTAAGTTTACCAATTATCATTACCACCATAACAAGTGCTGTACTTAAAATTCTGTTGAACCACCTCAGTACTGAAAGAATGGCTTTGTTTAAAAACTCCTAGTGTACTTTTAAATAATATGTGTTAAGTGCAGCCTTTTTGTATTACTATACTTTACTGTTATGTACAAATGTATACTGTTTTATGTGTTACTATTAAATGCATATAATATCTTAGAATTTTCATAGAATGTAAAAATGTGATTATAGAATGTATTGTTCACATATGGATATTTTGTAGTAAACAAAAGCAAATAAAATACATTTTAAATGTAATGATACAGTAGTGTATAGTACAGCTTGCACTGGATCAATTTTCTGTGCACAGAGAGAAATATTAGATGGATCTGAAAGCCAGCAAAAATGGTACCGGAAACTTATCTGATCTTAAAGTTGGATGCTGTGGTAATTATAAACAGCTTAGTTTTATATCATTTCAATATTGTACTATAGGCATGTTTGACTCTGAAGTTATTACTAATTCAGATAGAAACTTAGATCTAGTTTTGTTATCCTGTGTTTAAAAGGCAAGCAAATAAGTAGATACTTGCCCACATACATATCTAAGTGCACACACACACACACACACACACACACACACACACACACACACACACACACACACACACACACACACACACAAAAGCAAAAATATAGATACATATAGATATAGATATAGGTAGATATACAAACCTAAAGGTTCAAACAATACAGCAGGACTATTCCAGCAAGTGTTATGCCACTTTGCTTTCTTGTTGGAGTAGGACTCATGCCACTAAAATAAAATAAGTCAGTATTTTGGTAACATCTTTTCCTTCATAATGTTTTTTTTGCTGTTAGCTTAATGTGCTTGTGGACTGTCTGATGGTTTTGTACATTGTATTTCAATCTTATGGAAGGTGTGGAGGACAGTTATATTATCTTTTCCAAAGCTGTTTCAGTGGGATACAGTTTTGTGAGAAACTTCAGTGAGTAAACCAGTATTTTAAATAGCCCTTTTTGAAGTTGGGGGAACAGTCTCACATCCTGACTCTCCACATCCTGTTACTTAATGTAATTGATGCTATGGTTAGATAGGGCTGAGTACTTTCAGAGAAATAGTGTTTTGCTCAAGTGTGACTCACTCAACAAACATATAGGATAGGATTCATAGACAAGTGCATCATAGCTGCGCAGCGCTTCATTTCCATGATCCCATAGTGCAGTGTGGAATGTACTTGCTTAAACATGAATCTGGGCTTGTATAACATTGGTGGTCTGTAACACAGAGTTCATAGGAAATTAGTTCAGCTGAGATATTAGGTAGGTTTAGTACAGGATTGGTGCTATCCAAATGCATGAGGCCGGTGAGATTGGTGTCACAGAAATTGTGCTCAAGCATGCATAAGGCTATATGAGCTCATGTCTCTCTCTCTCATACACACACACACACACACACACACACACACACACACACACACACACACACACACACACACACACACACACACACACACACACACACATACACAAAATGAAATATATGATTGCTGCCACAGAAGCAGTGGAAGATGGACTAAGAAGAGCCAGTACAACTATCGGCAAACCCAGATCATCATATAAACTGGGAGGAAAGTCGGAAGTAAGTCAGTAAGAAAAGGGAAAATAGCAAGTAGAGGTAAACACACAAAGGCACAAATAAGGAATAAGTGGATAGGGAACAAGGGCAATTTTTTATGGAAAGGTTTCCATTTTTCATATAAGAATATAAGGGAAGATGTGGAAGGTAGTTATTAATGGTGTGAGGGACAGGCAGAAAAATAAAAAGCACAGTAACAAACAAACATAAAATGCTGAAATTTTCAGGGCAACAGTTGATGGTCACATTCTGCTAGTGGGTGGACACTTGGTGATTATAATAACTGGAAGACAAATGTTGTACAGGGACCAACATACACATGGTGAGTTAAAACACATCCTATATATATATATATGGGATCTGTACAGATCCCCGACGGCACTTACTGCCGAAGCAGAAATCACCAAACATACTTAACCGAAAGTACTGTTCACCGCAGCAACACTTTCGTATAAGTATGCTCGTTGTGCCGGTCGCACTACGGTGTGATTAAGGGAAATTTCCCTTTTCCCCACTGTAGTGTGACCTTGGAGTGAGAATATAAAAGTAGGAGGGGTGCACGGGGGCTTGCCCCCTCTGCATAAAAGACGTTTTAGTGTTTTTATTTTTCCTATCGCACTTTAACAAAAGTGCTTTTTCGGTGAAAGTGCTTTCGTTAAAGTGCGTTTGGTTATTTTGGATTCGGACTATTGAACTTTTGTTCAATAGTCCTAGATCCACACACCACATATATATATATATATATATATATATATATATATATATATATATATATATATACATACATATGCTGAGATAGATGACAATTCATTTCAAGTGCCACTCCAGCCTAGAAACCAATCCACGCAGTCATCAACTGCATTCATGGCAGCTGTCATGTTCATGCTGTGAGTCTGGTTCATAGGTTCATAGGTTCATAGGTTGGTACTAGGCTATCAGCCCTAGGGCCTATACAAGCCTAGCCATAACAATTCCCTGGCTATTTCTTCCCACATTATTTACTTTCCTGGACCCCTGTTTAGCAGGGTGACTGACGTGATCCCTGGGGTGAATTTCCTTTCTCCCATCCAATCGTCAAGGTTCCTCTTGAAGAGGTCCAAAGTGGCACTCTGCTTGACATGTATGGGCAATCTATTCCAGAGTCTGGGGAGTCTCTGGGTCAGGAACCTATCCCTGCAGCATGTTTTGTTTATTGTGATGACAAGGTTTAGATCCCTGCAGCGGTTAGCTCTGAGGGATTGGGATTTCTTTAAGTGTAGCATGTCCAACAGCTCTGGGTTTGACATGGCCTTGTATGTTAAGCAGAGATCGCCTCTGAGTAGACGATATGCGACAGAGTATAGCTGGAGTTTTTTAAGTCGGTCAGCATAGGGCATCTGCTTTAGGCCTGTGATTCTTTTAGTGAGGTATTCCTGAGGCCTTTCCAGTTGTTGCAGATGTCTTGAGAGGTACATACCAAATGGGGCGTTGTATTCTATAATGGGTCTAATGAGGGATGAGTACAGTGGGACAATGACCTCCTTTTTTCTGGATGAAAAGCCCTTCGTGATGAGGTGTGCCACATAGAAGGATTTCCTGACTGTTGTGCCGATGTGGTTATCGAAGGTGAGACCACTGTCCACCTGTGTCCCTAAGTCTCTTATCACACTTTCTGTGTTTAGTGTACTGCCCCCTATATGGTAATTCATGGATACATGTTTTTTCCCAAAGGGGATAACAATACATTTCTTGGCATTGAGCTTGAGCCCATGGCTCTGGCACTAAGCATCTGTTTCTGTAAGGCCCTTTTGTAGAGTATCCACATCATTTGGGGATTTAATAATGGCTCCCAGTTTGCAGTCATCTGCAAACTTTGTTAGCCAGAGTCCCTTAGTGTTGACCTGTACTTCAGAGAAGTAAATGCCAAACAAGAGCGGCCCCAGGACTGAACCCTGAGGTACTCCACTTGTCACTTGTCTGGAGCTGGATTTGGAGTCGGCTACTTTTACAGTGTAGGTTCTATCAGTAAGCCATTTAGCAACCCATTGGGTGACAAAGGGATTAATGCCCAACTTAGTAAGTTTATCTATGATTCCAGAGTGGGGGATGGTGTCAAAGGCCTTGGCAAGGTCTAGATAGGCTGTGTGGACCACCTTACCCTTGTCCATGGCTCTGGAGACTGATTCAAAGAAGTCAATCAGGTTCAGGAGACAAGATCGGCCCTTCACAAACCCAAACTGGGTGGGGTCCAGTGTTTGAAGGTTGCCAATGTCTTTGTTTATAAGTTCCATGATAATACGCTCCATGGCCTTGCAGATAAGGCTTGTCAGACTGATGGGACGGTAGTTTCCGGGATCCAAGGTGGATCCTACCTTGTGGATTGGGATAACTGTAGCTCTGCGCCACTCAGTGGGCACGAAACCTGAGGTGAGGCTATGATTAAACATGACACTTAGGTGAGGTGCCAGTTCATATTGTAGTTCATGTAGTACACAGCCCGGGATGTCATCTGGTCCCATGGATGCTGTATTCTTGGCTTTAGAGAGTGCGTTTTGTACCTGTGTGGCCGTTATTACTGGAGTTTGGCAATCTTCCGGTATTGAGATGGGCCATTTAGGGGGTGAGAGGGGGGTGAATTTGGCACTGAATTGATCTGCCAGGATATTGGCAATATCCTTTGGATCAGTATATTTAATGCCATTCTGTTTTAGCTCAGTGCAGATCTGAGCATTGCCATTTAGATTCTTGACATGGTTATAGAATGCTTTGTGGTTGTCTTTGGAATCTTTGGCAATTTTATTTTCGTAACTAGCTTTGGAGGATTTTATGAGGCATCTCAGTTTCTTACTGAGGCCAGTAAAGGAGTTTTTTGCATCCTGGGATTTTCCTCTTTTCTGGTAGCTTGTTAGGGCCTGCTAGTCACATGACTCAACCAGTTCTGCCAGCAATTGTCTTGTAGTCAAGAGTCAGAGGTCCAACTGCCAATGCAGATCATACTGTACCAGTACACTCATTTGAAATTGAGTGACCAAAGGAGATCCTTTTGGATCTCTATCAGAAAAGGATCATCTGCCCCTCTTCTGAGTAGTGGCTGTGGAGCCAGAGAGCCCTACATATTACCTTCAGCAAGGTGAATCCTATCCTTTTACTGAGAGACAAGCCTGGCACCCTCTGGTCTTATAGCACCAGAGGTATTGACTGACATAGCCTGAGATGACCACCAATGCTCTGACACAGCTGTACAACAGGACCTGCAGAAGGTGTAGAAAGCAAAAAGTGAACTCATTAGTGCACCCCACCACCACCATCACACATGCAATAACATTAAGTATGGCTGACAATGAAAACATTGAAACTCAAAATCTTGAAAATTAAAATCTTGAGACCATAAAACTGAATGAAAAAATACTGAAGACCAGGGGACTCAAGTACTGAAACTCCCAACCAGTGGTGAGCCAGGAACAAGTGCTGCCATGGATATTGCAGGAATGTGGTCCGAGGAACTAGTGTCACCATGGGTAATTTAGGATGGCAAGTCTAGGAGATTTATATTATTTTTAAGCGTTTTTGCCTTTGAATACTATCCTCTCAAGATTTTCATTATCAACATTTTCTTGGTAAACCATCAAGATACTTAAAGGCAGTGCAGTGATGAAAAGAATAAGCCTTACTAGATGCAGATTTGGCTATTTTTTTTTTTTTTTGCAGCACTGTTCAAGTTGTCTCTTCTGTATGTCTTGGAATGTGCTGAATTGATGAGGCATTTAGGAGTGTGGGAAAAGATAGGGGGAAGTGAGGGCAGTCCTGATTTGTTTCATGACATAGTGTTTTAACTGTGTATAAGAGATCCAGTTTTTGATGTTTTTTTTATAGCTTGTTGAATGTGTGAGTCAAACTTCAACTTATCTTCAGTGATGACATCTAGTAGTTTAGTACTGAGACTACTTAAATATTATTGTGCTTCTGAAGGAAATGAAATTAAAATTTGATAATGGTCAAGTGACAGCACATTTTCCTTTGGTGCTGGGAGAATAGAAGGCTGTGGGTTCTATTCCCACTAATGTTGATTGGATTTCTGACTACAGCCCAGACTAGAGGAGCTGCTATACTCATAAGTCTGCTGTCCTTTGAGTAAGGTATTAACCAGAGGTCCCATCTACTTGAGTTGGTGATAGCTTGGGTGGATATAAAAGACCCCATGACACTTACTTAATACAGTAGGAGAAATCCCCTGATGCTCAGCCATATTTGCCCAAGTAACAGAAATACCACATCCACTACCTTGGGTTTCCCACAAAAAATAAGTCACTGGCTTGATCAATGAAGGATAAATAAAAAAAATGGCAGGCAGTGTCTACATCCACATATGCAGTTTGCACTGGTTTAAAATGGATGCATGCGTGCATCTTTAAATGTACTTTATGTGCATCATATCTGTGCTTCATATGCCCATATGACCCAATTTTTGCATGCATGTTTGAAGTATGAAATCAGAGCAGTTCCCAAAAGTCATTTGAGTACTCAGTCCTCTTTTACTGTTTCCTCAGGGTTTTTACAGCTGTACCATAGTTGAGTATTATGCTCAGTGACAGACGTAGTGGGTGGGATTTGTCCATGAAGTTATTCTTCAAGAAGGTCATTGCTAGTGCTTACCATTGAAACTTTGTCTCTGGCATTTCAGTAGTAATGCTGTGAATCCTGAAAGAAACATTATCAGAAGCAGGCAAATCTATTTAGTGGCCCCTCTGTCAATGATTCCATTATTTAAAGCTACTAGCATACTGAAAGAAACATTGTCAGAAGCAGTGGAATCTATTTAGTGGCCTCCCTATCAAAGATTCAGTTATTAAAGCAACTACCAAACTCATGCAGATAAAGGTTCAAAATGTCTAATGGTAATGCCAGAAACTGATGAAAGTAGCTCACTTGCTCAGTTACCATCCTTTCTTGTCCCTTCTGCTTGTCCTTGCAGAGGCATGTGAGTACTGAAAATGTTTCTTTGGTTCACATTTATTTCCAGTATTATGAAAGATAAATGATGTCATCTATAGCATTTGTTTCTGTTTTTGCTTTTTTATTAATATGTTAAGATATTATTCTACTTTTACTGCAGATGTTGACATTGAACTGCTTTTTCTACAGAAACCCTCTTGTAGTATACATTCTGGTCTACTATCATTTTCCACTTCTGATGATACTTTAGCGGTAAAACTAGTCTTTTATGCTCTTGGGAAGTTGCACTTTCTATGAAATGCAGATATATAGATGAAATACAGCATGCGTTACATATAGCCAACAAGGGATGGGGGGGGGGGGTTGAGTAAATTGTGACCATGTCTTCCTCACTGAATGTTGTCATAGGAGTGCATTAGCAAGGGAAGTAAAATGGTTCATAAAACACACATAAAATGGATATGTAGCACATGGGAAGACTGCAAACCGAAAATGTGTAAAACAATATACAATCCCAACTTGAGGGAATTGAGACCATGACTTCCTCACTGAATGTTGTCATAGGAGTGTATAAGCAAGTGAAGTCACTGTTGCACTTAGAGTAAAATGGTTCATAAAACAGATACAATCGATATGTAGCACATGGGAAGACTACAAACTGAAAATCTATAAAACAATATATAATCCTAACTTGGTTATTTATTTATTTACTGATTAATTGAGTCCATTTTATAGCCTGTATAATATGTCTGAGCTATTTTCCCCTTTTCAACAGCTTCTTGGGAGAAAAGTTCCAGCATAGCATAAAGAGAATAAAAGGAAATAAACGACAAAAACGGTTAAAATTATACATAAAAATATGTATATTATCACATAATAACTATTTTAAGAACGGTTTACAATTATAAATACAAGTTTTTATGCAGATCGGTATGACAAAACACATTTTGAGATTCATAGATACCACATCCATAATAAAACATCCATTTCAGCGCTACTGACAGTGTGCATGATGAACAGCAATGATAATCATGTGTGCATGCAGCCAGGCAAATGTACATGTCAAAGAGTCGCTCACTGTGGATGCAGCACAGACGCATCACTAAATCGTGGCAAATACCATCTCATGTCCACATTGATGTACAAGTAGCTATGGTAAATATTGACAGTGCACAAGGAACCCTAGTAACTGAACTGAAACATGCACACAGTTGTAAAATGTCAATATAGTCAACGTATACATATATATATATATATGATGATGATGATGATGATGATATATATATATATATATAGAGAGAGAGAGAGATGTGCAGTGGAAGGGAAAGTACTGCTGATGTTTGAGAGTGGAATAGAGGTTACACTGTAGCTACAGAATCCACAGATATGGATAGCATAAAGTGCTAAGGAGGTTGCAGAACAAAATAGTTGTCAGAAATGTAGATCTAAGGTGCTATGACACTTATATTGATGAATGTGGAACCTACTTAGGAGAGGTGGGATACAATAAAGGGACATGAAGCACAGACCTGCACCAGTCCTGACAACATTAGAATGTTAGGAGTTGGCCTGTTCTACAGGTTCATAGATTAGTACTAGGCTAACTGCCCTTGCAAGCCTAACTAATTATTCCCTGTGAGATTCAAACCCTGTCCCTTGTGTTTGTAAGGTAAGCACCTTAACCATCAGGCCATGCTCCCAACCCCAGTATTGAATGTTGTTAAATATGGAATACATGTTGCCCTGATGTTAGCTGGTTCATCAGTTTCATCCATATGCAGGTATACCCAAGGTTAATTGATAAAGTTAGCCACTGTAGCAGTCAGAGAAAACATGGTCATAAAACACACATATTATAGAAATGCAGCAAAAATGATGCCCACAATCAAAAACAAGGTTTGAATTAATTGAGCCCACAACATTCCCACTGTATGCAGCACTTAGAGCAAAATAATTCATAAAGTATACATACAATGGATGCACATGTGCAGACTGCAAAACTAGAATCTTATAAAACTACATGCAATCACTTGAGAATCCGAAACCCCCAACCAGTGCATGGACACAGAAAGAATAATTGCATGAGATCAATGAGCCACTGAAGGAGTTTGAATAATGGTCCATTGTTGGAGTTTATTTCAGATTGTTATGCGCAACAAGTCATAGTTCATTTGTATGACCAACTAGAGCCTAACTAGGATTTCTCATCATTTTTTCCATGGGATGTAGATTGCTTTTTTATGGCTGTATATTGCCATCTTCATTGCTACATGTAAACTGTTGTGCAATGTAGGAGCACAAATAAATAATTTAGAATTATATGCCCATTCGCAGCATGTGTGTGGTGGGCCTATCTATTTGCTGACCACACCATAAGTTATAAATGTCAGCATAGGACAGAAAGATATGAAAATTTTAAGCAAGCAGAGGGTTTAATAGACGGTGTGTAATTATGGAATGAGCAGGATGATGGAGGCAAGAAGAGCCTATATCTCTCAAATTTCAGGCTAAACAACAGCAGGAAAATCAAGAAATAAAATAGGTTGCAAAGTGACACACTACCCTGCCTGATTTATACAATGATTATAGGAACAATTACATTCAGAGAAATTAAGTACATGATATCAGGAAAAATAAACATACACAAATGAACATGAACCTCGGCCTATATCACAGATATTATGTACACCAGAGCATTAACAAATCATGCTATGAAAGTTGTCATAGAAAAGGAGAGAGAAGAACATCTTTTAGGGTAATGGGAAACATAATAGCAAGACAACAAAATTACACCAAAATAGGTTTGAACATCTGCCTTTGGCAAAGATATTCTGTACACCAGGGCATTAGCAAGGCATACAATGGAAGCACTAATAGAAAAGATGAGAGAAAATATGTGCAATGGAAGTACCTCACTCTGGGGAAACCACCTTCTTGATCATGGTATTCCCCTGCCAGGTAAGTATGTGTTATGGGAATGGAAGTCATAATAATAAAACACCAAAATTAAACCGAGCTGCATTCAAAACCCTGCCTTTGACAATGCACTCATTAGAGCAGTGCATTATAATTTCAAAAAAGGTCTTCTGATAAAGGGGCATCCAAACGCACATTTCACAAAAAAATGTTCAAACAGTGTTGAAACTGAACACTGGAAAACAATATACTAGCCATTGGGGGATGAAAATCATTTTGCCAGTGTATACATCATTGCAGTAGTGGATTGAGCCATAGAAGCTGAGAATACATGGATTTCATGACTTTGCATCAAATTTTCATGGTATGTTATTAGAGCATGACATGGCTTGGTTAATATACTACCAAATGCAGACATGCATGGAATTGACCCCCTGCCTGCCTAATGGATAGTCTCTATAGCTGTGTATTGTTAACTGGAGCCACAGAAAAAGCTACAACAATTTTTTAAAACCCAAATTTCAGTAAAATGTTGGAACAAATTGGAAGACTGAAACTGAACATTGTTAAACAGCATGCAGCAATCAAGGAATCAAAACACTCCCTCTAGTGTGTTGACAATGAACCCATGTCTCACAAGCTGTAAAACACACATACCATGTTTCATTTTTTTTCATGTATTTATTGTAACTGATTAGTGTATAGTACAGATTGTTCATCATATTGCTAGAAAATTAGACCTGCATGGATTTGTACTTCTGCATGCTAACAGATACTCTCTTGACCAGTGCATTATCAAATGAAGCCACAGAAAAGCTTATAGCAAAGGGGTCAGAAAACACACATTTCACCTAGCAGATGAGTGAAAAATGAACACTGACAACATATGACAATCAGGTGATCAAAGCACTCGCCCTACTGTATGTACAGTATACACATCAATCCCCAACTGTTGCATACATGTTGCATAGCCTTATTTCATATATATATATATTGTAAGTGATTAATGCTTAAGATAGATTGTCTAGTAAACTGCTATGATAAATATCACAATTGATTTGAACCTCTACCTTTCTAACTGATACTCCCTAGAGCAGTAACTTATTAGGTGAAGCCACAAAAGAATATACAGTAAAGGGGTCATAAAGAATAAACTTCAAGTGAATGTTAACCCTGTGGAAGAATTAAAAATTAGCATTTTTAAACAACATATAACTATAAGGAGACCAGAACCCTCCAACTAGCATATCAACAATGTACATATAACTTCACAACTACAATGAGACATGGAAGTTGTTAAGCATGAAACTATTAACTTGACATTATGTCACTTCTGCTAGGTGACACACATTGACAGTCAGCTGAACTGTGGGACAGATGTCAAGGTTGTATTGTATTCATAGGATTTTTCTCTATTTTGCCATAGGATAAAATGTGTCATCTCTGTGTGTGGACATATGGACAGCAAAGTTGCTCTTTACCAACTGTCACACAATGTATACTTCGGATAGATGATTTTTGTTGCCTTATAAGTCCTATTTATTGTGTTTGGTGTGATAATGTGTTTTTATTAAGAATGAATGTTGTAAATGCTATCTGACAGAGAGAAAAAAGCATGCCAAGGAGGCAGGATGAAAAAAGATGAGGAGATAAGGATGGAGGTGGGTGAAGAAAACAGAAATACATCAATGGCTGTGGATGTGTTACCATGGAATACTTGTTAAAGACTGACACAGGATTAAGAGAGATACTGTCATTTTAAAATGTCTGATATACTGGATAGAGTATGTGTAAAAGGGCTATTTTATGTAGCATATTTGGATTATGTGTGTGTATTGTGTATTTGTGTGTGGTATATTTGTGTGTGGTATGTTGATTATGTGTGAATAATGTTGACATTGGTCCGTAAGACAATTAGAATACAGCTAATACACTCAGTAAGATGGTTAGCACACAGCAAGTATATCTGACATGAGCTGGATGCATATCTGACAACTTTGCTAGGAAAAATACCTGTGACAACTTTTAACTTAAAAAAATACGAGTAGACAAAACTCATAGGGCATGTTCATAGAGAGATGATAGAAGACATTGTATTTACACAGTGGGAAAACACAACATTTCAATCAGAGGAAGGGAACTGAGTCAGGAACAGTCTACACAATGAGGTCATAGTTATAACACATCAACTCTTTTGGTAAACTCTACACACATTACATATAGGTATAAAACAAAACAACAAATATTTATACACTACACAAAATAGGAATACATGAAGACAGAAGAAGAAACAGGAACACACCCAAAACTGCACATAGAAATCCTCTGAACCAAAATATTAGCACTGAGATACTCAGATGAAACCATCATCTTCTTGATAGCTAGATGAAACCATCATCTTCTTCAGCTGTTCTCTTTTAGGTGCTCTGCATCCTTCTCATCCTTTCCTCCCACATCTTGTCTCCTCCTGCTCTCGCACTCTCCATCTTTATCACATCCACCCTTTTTCACCACATCCATCCTCCTCATCCTTGCCATCTTTTTCCTGTTACCTCCTTTTTCCCCTCTTACCATCATTCCCTCATCCCACGCATCTTCCCTCCTTGGCTCATGTCCAAACCTACGTAACCTTCTCCAACCCTTCAACCTGGGCTGACCCTCTAATCCTGTATTCCCTCCTTCCTATTCCTTCCTAATCTTCCCCTTCCTAAATCCACTTGCAAATCTTAACATCTGCAAATCTGCCAATCCCAGCTCAAACGATCCAGAGCTCAAATCTGTCTTTTTGTCTTTCCATGCCTGTCCTGGTCTCCAATCCCACCAATTCCAACCTTTTGGTCTCCCTCTTCCCTTCCACCTCTTTACTAATACCTGTCTGTCTCTCCTCCCAAATCACTCTGACACTCTCCACCCACCCCATCCTGCTGCCTCTCTTTCCCTCCCTCTCACACACCACCATTACTCTGAACTAACTATTCCCATTTAAACTTCCTATTTCCACCCCCTTACCACCTCTACTCCCCCCCTCATCCTCTCTCCTCCTCTCTCCTCCATTCCACACATATATATTGTGTCTTGGTCTGTTGACCTTCATTCCATTTCTCTCTCATCTCTCTCCCTCTCTCCCAGCTCTCCTCTCTCCTTCTTCTCTCTCACTCACTAGATCAAAAAAAGTCATGCACAGACATCATAGTCCACGGGACTCCTGTCTGATCTCGTCTGTCAACCTGTCCATCACCATTGCAAATAAGAAAGAGTTAATGCCCTTCATCAGATAACCATTATCTGATGAAGGGCATGTAGCCTGAAAGCGCTTATACAAGGTTTTATCTCTGATTTTATTGAATAAAAGACTTGACTAGCTCTATGTGGAGTCCTCTGCCTTATTGTGTTTTTGGACTTTGTTTGTGATAGGCAGAGTGTCTTTAGTGCAATAGACTTTTTGTTTGGTGAAATAAGAAAGGGCTCATCTGATCTTTGATGTAATCCCACCTCCACCTTAAATGCATCCATCACTCCCACCGCAGACCTCATCGCTGTCACACTACCCTTGTACATATCCTGTACCACTCTTACATTCTTCACTGACACTCCCCGACTTCCTCATACAATACCACAACTCCTCTCTAGGCACCCTGTCATATGCTTTCTCTAAGTCTACAAAAACACAATGCAACTCCTTCTGACCTTCTCTGTACTTCTCCATCAACACTCTAAGAGCAAACATCGCATCTGTAGTGCTCTTTCCTGGCATGAAGCCATACTGCTGATCATTAATCATCACATCCCTTCTTAACCTAGCTTCCACTACTCTGCCCCATAACTTCATGCTTTGACTGATCAATTTAATCCCTCTGTAGTTACTACTACTAGCTCTGCACATCACCCTTATTCTTAAAAATCAGTACCAAAATACTTTTTCTCCATTCCTCAGGCATCCTCTCACTTTCCAAGATTTCATTAAACAATCTGGTTAAAAACTCCACTGCCATTTCACCTAAACACCTCCATGCTTCCACAGGTATGTCATCTGGACCAACAGCCTTTCCATTCTTCATCCTCTTCATAGCTATCCTTACCTCCTCCTTGCTAATCCATTGTACTTCATAATTCACTATCCCCCACATCATCCAACATTCTCTCCCTTCATTCTCTTCATTCATCAACTGCTCAAAGTACTCTTTCCATCTCCTCAACACACTCTCCTCACTTGTGAGTATGTTTCCCTCATTATCCTTTATCACAGGTCGTTTTCTCCCTCCTTAGTGTCCAACCTTTCATACAACTCTTCATATGCCTTATCCTTAGCCTTTGCCACCTCTCTCTTTAACATGCACCTCATCTCCTTATACTCCTGTCTACTTTCTTCATCTCTCTGACAATCCCACTTCTTCTTTTCCAACCTATTTCTCTGTATACTCTCCTGTACTTTCTCATTCCACCACCATGTTTCCTTGTCATCCTTCCTTTGTCCAGATGTCATACCGAGCACCTTTCTAGCCGTCTCCCTTACTAGCTCTGCTGTAGTTACCCAGCTATTTGGTAACTCTTCACTGCCACCCAGTGCCTGTCTTAGCTCATCCCTGAACTCCACCTCACAATTACCCTTTTTCAATTTCCACCATTTGATCCTTGGTGCTACCCTCACACTCCTCCTCCTCTTCTTGATCACCAACATTATCCTACAAACCAGCATCCTATGCTGCCTAACTACACTTTCCCCAGTCACCACTTTACAGTCCCCACTCTCCTTCAAACTGGCCCTCCTACATAAGATATAATCCACCTGTGTGCATCTTACTCCACTCTTGTATGTCACCCTATGCTCCTGCCTCTTGTTAAAATACATATTCACCACAGCCATGTCCATCCTTTTCATAAAATCCACTACTATCTGACTTTCTGCATTCCTTTAACACCATACCTACCCATCACTTCCTCATTCCCTCTGTTCCCTTCACCAACATGCCCATTGAAATCTGCTCCAATCACCACTCTCTCACCCTTGGGTACAGTCATCACCACTTCATCCAACTCACTCCAAAATTTTTCTTTCTCTTCCATTGCACACCCAACTTGTGGACCATATGCACTAACAACATTCATCATTACACCATCAATTTCCAGCTTCATAAACATCACTCTATCCGACACTCTTTTCACCTCTAAAACACTCTTAGCATACTGTTCCTTCAGGATAACTCCTATTCCATTTCTCCTCCCATCCACACCATGATAAAACAATTTGAACCTACCTCCGATACACCTAGCCTTACTCCCCTTCTATCTGGTCTCTTGCACACACAATATACCAACCTTCCTTCTGTCCATCATATCGGCTAGCTCTCTCCCTATACCAGTCATCCTGCCAACATTCAAAGTTCTGACCCTCACTACCACAGTCCTAGCCTTTCTCCTCTCTTCCTGCCTTTGGCCATGCCTTCCGCCTCTTCTCCTCTTTTTGTCTAGATGTAGATCCTTCATGATCAGGTGGGTAGGAGGTCTTTTCTTAACTACTTTAGCAATGTGTGTGTCAAAGAAGGTTACTGTCAACCTGGGTCCCCAGATCCTGATAACTTCTTCTGGGCGTTTAACTTTAGGCCATGGCTCTGGCACCAGTTATCCGTTTCTGTGAGGCCCTTCTGAGTCATCTGCAACTTTGTCAGCTATTGTTGTCCTTACTCTGGCTTGTAGTAGAGAAAGTAGAAGAGGGGATGAGACTGACCAGGACTGAGAACCCTGGGACACCACCTTTGCTTGAGTCTGACATCCTGACAGCAACTCTAACCCTGTGGGTCTGTCACTTAGTCAGTAAGCAGTTTTTGCATCTTGTTTGTTGTTTGGTTTTTACATTCAAGCTGATGAGTTTTTCATGATACCTGAGGGGTATTGTGTGAGGAGGCCTTTGCCAGGTTGAGGTAGGCTGTATGGACACAAAAAGTCAGTTTTTTTAAAGTTTGATCCTCCTTTGACAAGCACAAAGCCAGTTGTTGGATCATCAAGGTGCAAGTTCCCTATATGTCTTTTATGAGTTCCATTATTATCCTCCTCCATGGCTTTGCAGATAGGCTTGTCAAGCTAATGGGATGGTAATTTCCCAGGACGGTGGAGGCACCACCCTTGTTTAAACAGCTGTCCTAACTGAAGGTTTAATTCCTCATTGAGTCTGTGTTTTTGCCTTGGAGAGCAGTTTTCACCTGGGCTTAGCACTGAACCTCAGCCAGTATGTTGGCAATGTCTGTGTAGGTTCAGTAATCTTCACATCATTTTTGAACTAATTCTGAGCATATCTGGTTTGCCAACAGTAGCCCAGTTTTCACCAGCACCCTGTTGGCTAACAGTACTGGTGGTGGTCATTGTTAACCTGGGCCTCGACCTATCCGGTATGTAAATATTTACTGGTGTCCGCATTAATTATTTGGTGAAGTTTTATGCCGGATGCCCTTCCTGACACAACCCTCCCCATTTATCTGGGCTTGAGACCGGCACAAAGAAATGCAATGGCTTGTGCATCCCCAGTGGCTGGGTTAGATACTCAGATGAAACCAATTATAAAAAAAAAGACAAAAAAGAAAATAGTGAATGGGAATGGCATACAGTTGTCTGATGAACACACAATGCAAAATAACATTATATCCTCAGGGGATTAGAACCCTGCAGCCAATGCACTGAAATTGGAGTCATCACACACAAGTGCATTAACCCATAGAGGCCTTAACAGGTAAATTGTTAAATGTTCCTTATTTCAATATTGCTTGTTGAAGCATGTGCCCACTGAGATCATTTGCTTGACCAATGGTAAGCTCTTAGTACATTCAAAAGCTTTTTTTATATTCTTGCTATAGTATAGGAGTGATTATTTCCCCGTAGTTATAGGTGACCATCAACATTGCTGTATGCCAATCTCTGTGCAATGTTTGGCCACAGAAATGGGATTTTAATATATAAGCCATTTTTGGGCATGTGTGCATTGTGTTTATCTATTTTTTACTACATTAAAGGCTGTGCATATAACAGAGCTTAAAAGAGGAAGCGAGTGCAGGGTAAATACAAGGTTTATAAATAAATGATGGACAGGATGGGGGTGGGATATGAACATACCTCTCAACTTTTTAGATCAATAATACTTGTATATTATAGCAATACTCTTAATTATTTACTGACTGACATCCTTAATGATTTGTCAGACAACTACACTTTTTATAACAAACTACTTGAGACAGTCATATATGCTTTAATTAAAGATCTGTGAATTTGAGAGGTATTAGTGGAAGTATATTTGTGGGACTTGTATCCTTTTTATTTTTTATTATTTTGGAAAACTGAAAGCTGTGCTACAAGTCAACGAAGTAAGAGGTGGTGGGGTGGGGGAAGATATATCACAAGGAAGGACAGACATGACTGACAATAGTATATATATTTTTTGCGTGGGAGAATAAACCCACAGTCATACTAACAGTTTCAGATTACACAGACTTAACATGGTAAGCCACTGTTTCAGCCAATAGCATGGGTGACAGCTTTGGCCAAACTATTCCAGGCATTAGTATTATACAGCAACCCATCATAGCCCTACTGCAGGAGCCTGGATTTGTACTCCTTATGAAGGATATCTAGAAAAATCTAGGACTCATCCTCATACCACCTCTGTTCTTTAAAAGGAACACTATCCTCACTTTCTCCAGCCATACTTGTCTCAGCCTCAAGGACCTCAGGAAAAATAACAGGGAAATAGTGACCAAATGACTTCTCAAGTTTTTTTACCTTTGTCAAGACATGCAATGATGGTCATTTCTTCTGCATGACGGATGGCAAAATAGTAAAAGATAGCTACTGTAGTATTATGATTCCAGTGACATTTTAACTTGTGAAACCTAACAGTCTTCCATTCCTCTACTTTCTGCTGAGAAGAAATGCTCAGCAGAGAATCCATCTTCAGATGTTTAAAGATAGCATGACCATTGGTCTCAGCCTTCCATTAATTGACTGTGGAACACCACCTCTGATAAGAATGTTGATCAAACAGGAATCAAGTGGATCACTTACTAAGAGCTTACCAACAACTATACCTAGTAACTTCACAGCATGGTTAACATGTGTCAGTTTAGACTTATAAAAAGTTATTTCAATGAACTCATATTATTCATTGTAATTTACCATGTATATCAGTTAAACAAATTGCACACACTTGGATATGTGACAGATCCTTTCAATATGGGAAGGCAAGGAATATGTCTCTTTAAATTTAAACTGAGGAGTATTATTCATGATGAGGTACACTTGAGAGATGTGAGCATGGCAATTTTCCTACCCCTCTAATTTGTACTTCCTATGTGTCCACAGTACATACCTCAGGTGCTCAGGCATGTGCTCAGTATAGTGTCGAACTCAGCACAATGTTTTCCAGGATTCCTCATTGCGCAAATGTAGTAATTCAGAAACACAAATGAGTTGCGTCATAACTAACATACCTTTTTTTTTTTTTGCCCAGATGCAATGCTGTGCACTGTCAGCTGCAGCAGCTGCTATAAGTGCTTCTTGCAGATACACATTTACAACAGCTGTGGCAACCCCTTGCATTGTACACTGCATTAAATAGCAAACATCTGGTCAAGTACCGATTTATAGTGGGAGTAGCATGGCAACACACTATTTAAATGTTTATGAATCACCACTCCATTTTGTTTGTCTCATTGGCATATACAGAGCTTCATTATGTGACCGATAACATATAATGTGGCCAAGCATGTTATTTTGGCCGATGGTGGCACGTTGCTTGGTTTTCTGGATCATACACCCACTAATCGTACATGCTCATCTCACAAATTTCCTTACCATGATGCAGCAATGTATATTGAATTTTGCCCATTGAGTATAATGGTTAGTTAATGTAGATTTTGTTTTAAAAGATGAGATTTAAGGATCGAGGGGAAGTAGAAGTAAGTCAACATTCGTAAAAAGTTAGGCTTTAAAATATTAGTATAGATATGTATAAATGTTTTCATTAGTAATAGACCAGAAATATGTTAGAAAAGGATGGATGTGGGACAGAAAGAGGGCAGCGTGAAGAGAATGTACTAAGGGTAGGGTGTTAATATCTAAAGATATGGCATTTTTAGGTTTGAATCTCAGAAGGTAGTGTAATGTAACTCTTAAGAGTTATTATGTTATGTGGGAGCAGTTGTAATTCCAGATAGTGGCTAAATAGGTTTTTACCTTCCTTAAGAATGTACTTGCACTTCAACCGATAATGAGAGGTATTACGTTCCATAACTTTACAACATATACAAAGTATATCTTGTCTCCATGTTGGTTGTGTGATTGTACTGTGTGGATTTGGACTTGATGCAGAGGTCAGAGTTGTCTGGATGGGTAGTACCTATAGATTATACTATTCATTAGTTTGTGATTAATTTTATGTGTGACGTTGAGTCATATATTTGAATATGTTATCAAAATGCCATTACATCGATGCACATTCCATTAGTGTTAGAACAACTGACTACATAAATAATCAATGGAAAACATCAGCAAAACTATTTCAATTGCTAAAGGAAGCACTCATCTTCTTTTTGTATTTGGAAAAAAAATAATAAAACACCTAAGCATTTATTTTACTTGGGGGGACTTTCTCCCATACCTTCTAACATATGTATACTCACTCATGCCCACACAATCACAACCAGAAGGGAAACCCGTAGGAAGAAGAAAAGTCACTGTTCCATGATTTCCTTATTCCTGCACTTAATAAAGAATGGTATTTGTCAACTTATGAATGTCAAAATCACTGTCAACAGTTGTACAATCAAAGGGTACTCTGCAACTATATATATATATATATATATATATATATTTATATATATATATATATATATATATATATATATATATATATATATATATATATATATATATATAATAACCAAAGGCAACCCTTTGGTTGAATATTTGGTATTTCAAATATTTGTAAAGCTACAAGTAGTCATCAAATAGTCATATGATTTCAGAATTCCAGCAATACTTTGTAGAAGATTGTAGAATGGAAGCAATTGGGAATTTTCCCTTTCCCCACTGTTGTGTGATTTTTGAGTTAGTATATAGTAGTAGGAGATACAGGGGGACTTGCGCCAAGCCTATTTTTTTGATAAAATAATTTACACACACACACACACACACACACACACACACACACACACACACACACACACACACACACACACACACACACACACACACACACACACACACACACACACACACACACACACACGCACACACACACACACACACATACCTAGGGATTATTATCACAGACAATTTCATCAAAAATTAAAAAATTGAACTAAATCAGTATACATTAGCAGCCCCATTTAAAGTCAAGGACAAAACCGTTTGCATAGCATATGCTAACAGTTTTGCCTCCTGCACTGCCTTGCATAATATAACAGCCTCCAAAGTCATCCAACTTTGGAGCACGTTCTCAAATTCCAGTAAAACTTGGTCAGTTACTGAAGACAGTCTGGAACACATACTTGACAAACAATAATGTGATTTCTGTAGTACTGAATGGAAGCACGTTAAATATATATAATTCTTTCTCTGCATCTTCATTGACAAACTGTCCACTAAAATTGAAGAAAGATGAAAAGAATATATGACAGCTATGGTAATAATATTGAATCAACCCCTGGTGACTGTGTTATCTGTATGAAAATGTCAAACTAGAGGAAAACAAAGTGAAATATTGCATCCATTATTTTTGTATAATGCAAGACAAGGGCTTAATATCATAACAATCCTATAATTTGATCATTTTTCATATATGACAAGCTGTTGTCATACACTATAAAAAGATTAAATACTACTTATTAAGTTCAATGATTGAAGAAAAATGCACAGTACTAACTTAAACGTCATGGACTATATGGGTTGTATGTGACAATATGCTCAGGTTAAGTTTTTTTAGCCAATGCAATGTAATAGTCTTTTGTCTATTGTGTGTCAGTGCATTACACTGTGTTGCTGTCAGTGTTAGATTTTAGCTCATTTGCAAACTGTCTAACAATTTCCCTTACTGTATGTTAGCTAACACGTACATTTTTCTAAATAGGTGTAATGTAATAATTTGTCTCCTAAGTGTCAAGTTGCTTTGACTTTTTCTATAAACTGTGCAGATCTGATTCTGCTTACATATAAAACGTAATATAATAAAATTGCTATTTGGTAGCAATTGGTACCATATAAATACCTGACTACACAACCACTGGCAGTTTTACAGTTGCTATAATAGTGCTTTTTGGTCATAGATGTTTACAGAAGCAACTTAGAAATTATTCAACACTTCTACAGAGTGGCTACCTAATCATTTAAAAACAACAGTTGTTTACCAAATCAAAGCCTTGCCCTTCCTTAAGCTTTTTGTAACAATTGTTATAGATGCATGAATAATAAATAAAGCTAAGCACAGCTATTATTCAGAAATCGTTGTGTAATTACTCAGCGATCATTCTAGAAATACTCAACGATCAGGTCGGACTCAGGCCAATCAAAACCTTTTGTTGTCTGCATACTCACTATCTCCCCTTCTTTCAATGGATTGAGCAGTTTGCTGGTCTTATCATAGTAGGACTTCTGGGACAAATGCTTTTTCAAGAGATGTACTTTTTTCCCCTTGTTATTCTTAGCACACGGAACCAATCAATTGCTACTGACTGATAATGTGGTTCTAGTTTGTCTTGACATAAGTCTCTGGGCAGGTGAACCAAGATGATTATTGCGAGGAATGTTGCTGAGATTAAGCAAGTTTAGGAAAAGATCAGTACTGTCACATTTGGATCTCTCTAACAGCTGTTTTGCACTTTGAAGTGCTCATTCAGCCAAGCCATTTGACTGTGGGTACTCAAGACTATTCATAATATGAACAAAGTCCCATATTTCAGTAAATGTCTTGAACTGCTGACTTGTAAACTCTGCACCATTGTCAGAAGTGACTGTGCAGACTTCCATGGACATAAACCTGTCTCTTCTACTTAGTAATGACAGTACTGGAAGTTAGGTTAGGAAGCAGGTCAATCTTAAACCAGTTTGAATAAGAGTCTACTAACACCAGGTAATGCTGACCATTCCACTCAAAGATATCTGTGGCTACTGTCAACCAAGGTAGTTTAGGAATCTGGCTTTACTGAAGTGGTTCATTTTGTTGATACGGCTTTCTGCTATTACATACAGAACAAGAAGAAATACTCTCATTAATATCTTATGATATAGAAGGCCAAAATACTACTTCTCTCGAGCTTCTTTTCGTAAAATCAGTTCCCGGATGGTTACAATGCAATAACTTAATATACTCTTGTTGCAAGGATTTCAGAACAATCACTTTTGGACCAATCATGATGATACCATTGCCTGACAAAATCTCATCTCTGTATGGCAAATACTGCTGCTCATCTGCTGGTAAGCAAGATTGTTTTGGTGGCCACCCCTGATTGATAAAGAGGTTGAGCTTCTGGAGAATTGGATCTGAAGCTGTGTGAGTTCTAAGCTCAAGACATGTGGAAGAAAAATTTCTCACATCCATGACTTCAAAATCAGGTTTCTCATTCTCACTTTGTTCTCTGGTTTCCATGGGTGATCAGGATAAAGTATCAGCAAAACAAAGAAGTTTGCTTTTCATGTAAAGAAGATTGAAATTGTACTTCTGCAACTTGAGCATCATACATTGCAATCTCACAGGAGCTGTGTGCATTGGCTTTTCCAAAATAGTGACTAGAGGTTGGTGGTCAGTTTCGATCTGGATAGGTCAGCCATAAATATAATCATGGAACTTCAAACATGCAAATGCAATTGCCAAGGGTTCTTTCTCAATCTGGTCATACTGCATCTCAGTTTGCCTAAGAGATCTTAATGCAGAAACTACTGGTCTACCCTCTTGAAGAATGACTTCAACTAGACCAAACTTAGAAGCATCACAGGAAAGAGTAACTGGCTTGTGAACATCATAGTATCTAAAAGTGGGTGGACTGGCAATTTTCTGTTTCAAGACATCAAATACTCTTTGGTGTTGTTCTGATGAGGAACAGGTTACATCTTTACATGTCAGTTCTCTTTGTGGTGCTGAAAGCTGGCTCAAATCTGGAATGAACTTGACTAGATAGTTGACAATACCAAGAAAACTTTGTAGGCTTGGAAATTGTCTGGAGCTGGCATCTCAGTAATTGCTGTTTATTTGAAAGGAGCTGATCTCAATCCTGAAATGGTGAAAATGACCCACATAAGTGACTTCTCATAGCCTCAATTTACGTTTCTGAGGAGTCAGCTTAAGATTCACTTCACAAGCTCTTTGCAGAATTTTCTTGAGGTTTCTATCATGTTCGACTTCACCATTGCCTCCTACTAGATTATCATCTACTATTATAGCCCACAGATAGCCAGAAAAAAAATATTGCATTGCACGTTGAAAGACTTCACTGGCAGAATTTATTCCAAATGGCATTCTCAGAAATTTGTACCTTCCAAATGGTGTACTGAATGTGGTTAGCAATGAAGATTTTCAATCAAGCAAAATTTGCCAAAATGAACTTTTTGCAAATGCTGAGGTGTTTTTAATGCTTTGTTCAAATCTTTTGGATCAATACAGTCTAATATAATCTGCATTTTTCTTATGAGCAACTACCATGGATAATACCCATTCAGCTGTCTCTTCTACTGACAAGTCATTCCTAGCTGCACCATTCTGTCTAGCTCTGCCTTGACTACTGCATAGCTACTGGAACTTTCTGTGCTGGTCTGATAACTGGGATCACCTCAGGGTCTAACTTCATAGAGAAAACAACTGGGAGTTTGCCTAATGTGTCAACAACAATATCAGCATACTCAGAAAAAATGGTCTGGGTGAAATATGAGCTCTTTTCATTCAAGCTTACATGGTGGATGTCTTTATTAAATGAAAACAGTCCCATTTTCAAACTGTCTCTGAGGCCTAATAATGACTGCACATGCCTCTTGACTATGTAAAACTGCAAGTCATAGCTGTTCTCAACAGTAACATGAAAGCACTACTGATGTTTCGGTTTGAATTTCTTCACCACCATAAGCAGCAAACAATTTGTCAAATCAAGTTGTTCTGCAGGTTTTACTCTAGCAAATGTTACTGCTGACAACATTGCACTTTCGGTATCTACTTTGAGCTCTGCAGGTCTCCCATTAATCCAAACAGTACAAAAGATTTCAGTTTTTGCCCATAAATCTATTGCATTGACTATTTCACCAAGCACAAACACACCATCAAAATAAAAAGTAGGGTTGCAGCTTTCTAATTGATCAACTTGCTTCTTTGAATGCTCTCTTTTAATAGAAGAAGGTGCCTTGTTTGATTTACAAAACCTTTGAAATTATTATTTTTACAAGAATGGCACTGCTGACCAAAAGCTAAGCACTTTTCTCATTTGAGCTCATGATTTCCACCACAATTATGATAGTTGACTATGAGGCTTGCTGCTAGTTTTGCTGAGTCACCCCTGTACTTTGCTGCATGTACCTTAGGTCTTATTGAAGCTGCTTTGAGTTTTGCTAAAGTGACCACACCCTTAGGCCTGTATCTCTTAACGTTGTGCTGCACACTATCAACATTAGCATTGGAAGGCACTGAAAGTATGCTTTCCTCATTTGTAAGCATGTTTATGTGCTTTTCTGTAAGGTCCTATGTCTGACAAATCTCTATGGCCTTGTTTAAAGTTAAATCACTGTCTTGAAGCAAAATTTTCCTGACTGTATCATTATTAATACCACACACAAGTCTGTCTTCTATCAACTCATCTCTCAGATCACCAAATCTGCACGATTTAGCCTTATTTTTCAAGTTGGTTATATATGCTGCAAAAGTTTCACCAGACTTTTGCTCCCTTGTGTAAAATAAGTGCCTTTCCATTGTAATATTCTTTTGGGAGTTAGACATTTCCCTGAATTTATGTTTTAGGCATTCAGGGTCTTCCGACATTTCAGACGGTACCACAGTAGAGCAGTCTTCTCCCACCCCTGCAAACACAGCAGGTGCATACACAAATGAACATTCTCTTTCAATGGCTTCTGAACCAGATAGATTAAGTAGAATAAATGCTTTTGTATGAGCATTTTTGTCAGAATGTATGAAAATATCATATTCCTGCTCAAACACTCTGCAATTTTCTACAATATTGTCATCAAATACAAGTGGTGGGGGTCTGCAAAATTCTTCTGCCGTGCCAACAAATTACAGTTTAAAACACAATGCAGTTTTCGACTTGTAATTATGTATGAACATACACACATACCAGGCACATGTAATAATATTCAAATGCACAATAATACTGCACATACTTGCCAACACTTTCCATTCTTCAAATACTTCAAATAGCTTTAGTTAATATGAAAAAGTATCATATTACAAAATAAATGGCAATTTTCCCTCTTTTTATACATTTTATGCAATTTGGATATTGTTTCAAATGTTTTCATAATTATTTGGAATATTTTTATCAGTAAGTCACAGTTTCAGACATTTTGTTTAACTGGAAATTTGTTTTGAGCATTCTGAGTGTTTTGTTTTATATTTGTTGCAAAAAAAATCATTGAGTTTTAGTACCTGAAAATCATTTCTGACTTGACTATGAGTTGTTTGAGCAGTAGGAATGATCCACTCCTGCATATTCCTCTATTTCTAACTGCATGCCTCATGGTTTTGACTCCGAATCCCATTTTGATCAAGTTGCTCATCTCATGTATCAGAATAAGACAATGAGATTTGGGTGTTCATTTAAGTAATTTATTGCATACATACAAACACATCAGAATGGATGTCAGGAACATTAAGCTTAAACAAACTGACTGACTACTACACGCATGCATGCTTTCACTCTGGCTGCTCACTCAAAATGGCACTCTTGCTTGCACATGCTCACTACTTATCTGCACATGCCCACCGATTGGAATACTTCTTAAAGGTATATCACTCACTCTGATCTATAGCTAGAAACAACAAAACTTAAAAATGCACACTCTGGCATAAAAAACACAGCAAAAAGCAAAGAGGGGTAGAGTGGTTACTGCAACTATGATCATTCAAAAATCTACTGTTATGGTAAGTTCAGTTTACACCACTGAACTAAGTTCATTATATTGATTACTTCTGCAGTGCCCTTAGTTATATTGGTAGATTAGCATAGTTAACTACATTTGGGACATAGAATGAGAAAAGTCTAAGAACTCCTGGAGAATGGTCCTAGCAAAGCTTGATCTGGACCCAGAGAAGGAATCAAGCTTATAGTGCTTTGTAACAGTAAGTACAGAGGATCAAGTAACAGCTTCTATAACATTTCTAGAGTCCAACCCTTTTTCAAAATCCATAGATGAACCCAAGGCTCTAGTAGATAGGGCCTTGACAATGCTTGGAATAGATTTTCTTGGTGAGCATAACAAAAGCCTTATGCATCAATTTGGAAATAGTTTATTCTGACACAGGTTGCCACTTCTTCTTACCTTCACAAGAAATAAGCAATTGATCCAAATATCTGAAAAATATAATTATGTCAAGCTAGTACCTGAGTTGTATGCCAATATCCAAAGGTATGGAATATCCTTTCTCTATAATTTTTAGATTCTGTAAAGAAAACAGGTAGATGGGTAATTTGGCTTTAAGTAAATTTGGATACCACTTTAGGCATAAAAGAAGGATTAGTTCTATATAGGTTCATAGGTTCATAGGTTGGTACTAGGATATCAGCCCTAGGGCCTATGCAAGCCTAGCCATAATAATTCCCTGGATATTTCTTCCCACAATATTTACTTCTCCAGGCCCCTGTCTAGCAGGGCAACTGACATGATCCCTGGGGTGAATTTCCCATCTCTCATCCAATCACATCCAATCATCAAGGTTCCTTTTGAAGAGGGCCAAAGAGGCACTCTGCTTGATATGTATGGGCAGTCTATTCCAGAGAATGGGGAGTCTCTGGGTCAGAAACCTATCCCTCCAGCATGTTTTGTTCATTGTGATGACAAGGTTTAGATCCCTAGAGCATGTGACTCTGAGGGATTGGGATTTCTTTAAGTGGAGCATGTCCAACAGCTCAGGGTTTGACATGGCCTTGTATGTTAAGCAGAGATTGCCTCTGAGTAGACGATATGCCACAGAGGATAGCTGGAGTTTTTTTAGACGGTCAGTATATGGCATCTGCTTTAGGTCTGTGATTCTTTTAGTGAGGTATTTCTGTGGTCTTTCAAGCTGTTGCAGATGTCTTGTGAGGTACATACCAAACGGGGCATTATACTCTATAATGGGTCTAATGAGGTATGAGTACAGTGGGACAATGACCTCCTTTTTTCTGGATGAAAAGCCCTTAGTGATGAGGTGTGCCACATAAAAGGATTTCCTAACTGCTGTGGCAATGTGGTTATCAAAAGTGAGACCTCTGTCCACCTGTGTCCCTAAGTCTCTCATCACACTTTCAATGTTTAGTGTCCTGCCACCTATGTGGTAATTCATGGGTACATGTTTTTTTCCAAAGGGATATAACTATACATTTCTTGGCATTAAGCTTGAGCCCATGGCTCTGGCACCAGGCATCTGTTTCTGTAAGGCCCTTTTGTAGAATATCCACATCATTTGGGGATTCAATAATGGCTCCCAATTTGCAGTCATCTGCAAACTTTGTTAGTAAGAGTCCCTTAGTGTTGGCCTGTACTTCAGAGAAGTAAATGCCAAACAAGAGTGGTCCCAGGACTGAACCCAGAGGTACTCCACTTGTCTCTTGTCTGGAGCTGGATTTGGAGTTGGCTACTTTTACTGTCTGGGTTCTGTCAGTAAGCCAGTTAGCAACCCATCGAGTGATGTAGGGATTTATGCCCAGCTTAGTAAGTTTATCTATGATTCCAGAGTGGGGGATGGTGTCAAAGGCCTTGCCGAGGTCCAGATAGGCTGTGTGGACTGCCTTACCCTCATCCACAGCTCTGGAGACTGATTCAAAGAAGTCAATCAGATTCAGGAGACAAGATCGGCCATTCACAAATCCAAACTGGGTGGGGTCTAGTGTTTCAAGGTTGCCAATGTCTTTGTTTATAAGTTCCATGATAATGCATTCCATGCCCTTGCAAATCGTCAGACTGATGGGACGGTAGTTCCCGGGATCCAAGGTGCATCCTCCCTTGTGGAGCAGGTTAACTGTAGCTGTGCGCAACTCAGTGGGCACGAAGCCTGAGGTGAGGCTATGATTAAACATGACACTTAGGTGAGGTGCCAGTTAATTTTTTAGTTCATGAAGTACACAGCCTGGGATGTCATCTGGTCCCATGGATGCTGTATTCTTAGCTTTGGAGAGTGCAGTTTCTACCTGTGTGGCCGTGATTATCGGAATTTGGCAATCTTTTGGTATTGAGATGGGCCCTTTAGGGGTTGAGAGTGGGGTGAAGTTGGTACTAAATCGATCTGCCAGGATATTGGCAATATCCTTGGGATCAGTATATTTAATGCCATTCTGTTGTAGCTCAGAGCAGATCTGAGCATTGCCATTTGGATTCTTGACATAACTATAAAATGTCTTGCGGTTGTCTTTGGAATCTTTGGCAATTTTATTTTTGTGACTAGCTTTTGAGGATTTTATGAGGGATCTCAGCTTTTTACTGAGGCTGGTGAGGGAGTTTTTTGCATCCTGGGATTTTCCTCTTTTTTGCAACAGTTTCTTCCTTCTGTTGTATAGTTTGTTTATAGCAGGTGACCACCAGATTGGCTTCCTTTTTTTGGAGAAGAGCATCTTGGTTCTATTTGGGATGGCACGATTCATGCACGATTGGATGTGCTCATACAGTGCCTTAGTGTAGGATTCTGCAGTCGAACTTCCAGATCCCATCTGTGTGGGTGTTGTGAAGTTTGTCACTTCTGACTTCAGTACCTTGAAGTTGGCTTTGGAGATGTTTTTTAAGGAAGTTTCCTTACTGGGGGGGGGGTGGGGTGGGATGTGGATGTCAAGGGTGATTTGCTTATGGTCAGACCTGACCAATGAGGGGGTGACCACTGGTGTGGAGCATCTATCTCCCATGTTGGTAATAACCAGGTCTAGGATATTAGATCCCCTGGTGGGACAATGGATTAGTTGATCCAGGGCGTTGGAATTTATGAATTCCAAGAACCGTTGGGAAAAGGAGTTGGTACCTGAGTAGTTTTCCCAATTAATTGCAGGGTAGTTGAAATCACCCAGTATTAGGGTGCTTGGTTGTATCTTAATATTTTCCAGTATGTTTAGAAAAGTGTAGTGAGAATCTTGGGGCATGGATGGGGATCTGAAACCCTATCCCTATGAAAAATGAGATAGGGTTGACATGTATAAGAGCTTGAAACTCAATTATCCCACTTGCAGAGGTCATAACAATCAGTAAAACTGTTTTCCATGTTAAGAACCTCAAGTCAGCCAGATTAGCTAGTTCAGATGGAGCAAGTGTTAGATGTTCTGACACAAAATGAAGATTCCAAGAAGGGGACATTGGTTTACTTGGTGGCCTCTTATGTAAAACCCCTTTCCAGAATATTTTGACATGAGACATTTTTGAAAGAGGAGGGCCTATGCCTAGACAAGCTGAAATGGCTGACAAAAGAACCTTGATAGAGGAATACGAAAGACTATAGGAGTGAAATTCACTCAAATATTGTAAAACCAGCGAACAACTAGCCCTTAATAGATGCTGATTATGTCATTGTCACCAACTAGAAGTCCTTTCTATTTGCTAATATATAGTTTTCTAGCAGCATGCTTTCTTTCCTCCATTAGTATCTGCTGTACATCCTCAGTAAACAGGTGTTCAAAAGAAATTAAGACCTTATCATCCAGGAAGTCAATGGAAAATGACTGATGTTGAAGAGTATCAAGCACCCCTGTTCTTGTGTCAGTAAGTCCAGTCAGCAAGGAAGCTTGTAGTAATTGCCTCTGGCCATTTCAAAAAGAAGGGAGAACCACCGTTGTCTAGACCAGAAGAGGGTCACCACAATGAACTTGGTGGATTCCTTCTGAATCTTTAGAAGTACCCTGGATATTAGCAGAAAGAGTGGAAAAGTAAATAGGAACATCCCTTTCTAAATTAAAGAAAAGGCATCTGTCTTCCAGGCCTTCTTGCATAGGGTCTGGGAACAGAATCTTGCCAATTGATTGTTCAAAGAGGAAGCAAAAAGGTCTACTTGAGGAACTTTTCACAGATGGATTAAATGTTATACGACCCCCTGATTTAATTTCCATTTATGAAGATGTACTCCTGTCTTGCTCAGCTTGTCTGCTACACAGTTTTGCTGTGACAGAATGTAGGATGCCTGCAGAGTGAGATTGTGCTGTGAAGTTGTATCTGAACCTTCTTGGCAAGTCTGCAAAAAGAGTATAAGTTGGTTCCCCATTGGCTGTTGATGTACAACAAGACTGTGATATTATCTGAAACCACTTTGAAGAGGTCCTACGGGCCAAAGATGGTTCAGATTGTTGAGTGCCTTTACCATAGATATTTATGTGCTTGTGCCTACCCTTGGTGTCCCACACCCTGCACTTTTAGCCCTCCTAAAACTGCTCCCCAAGCAAAGTCCAAAAATATCTCTGGTGACTAACTGCTTTGCAGGTGGAAGGGAGAAGGAGAGACCTGGATTTAGTTACATCTGTTGTATCCACCAAAAAATTTCTTATGTGACAAACCCCGGCACTGGGATTTGAAAAGATGAAGAGCATTGATGCTGGGATCAAAGAGATTTCAAACACCGCAGTGTCTTTCTCATGCGGAGTCTTGCCAGGGGTATCATGAGAATCACATATGCCATGAGACCCAAAATCCTGAGGTATTCCCTCGTATTGACAGAAGTCTGAGTGGAAAACCTTAGAAACAGATCTAATAAGGATCCATTATTTCCTGTGGATGAAAATCTCTTTGAACTGAGGTGTCTAGTTGACATTCTAGAAACACAATCTTGTGTGAGGGACTCAGTAAACTTTGACTGTTGATTTGTAATCCCAGCTTGTGAAGGAGATCTCTCCCCCAAGAGATGGATTTCTGATACTTTGAAAAAGACTGCAAAGATAAGCAAGTTATCTAAATATGGAAACACATGAATACCCTGCAGCTTGCAATGAGCTATAACTGGAGCTAAATACTTTTGAGAACAATCTTGGTGCAGTTGATAATCCAAATGTTGAGGTAGAGAAATGATAATGTGATCAAGACATACAAAATCTTATGAAACTCCGGAAGTCTTGATGAATTGGGATGTGATGAAAAGCATCTTATAAGTCTAGTATTACCAGGAAACTTGAAAGAAGAAGATGAGGTAGCAGGTTGTGAAGTGACATTTGAATTAGCTCACAATCTTGAGCAGGTTTAGGAAAGAAAGATCTAGAACTGGTGTCCAAACATTATCTGTCTGGCTCTAGGAACATCCTTAAATAAAATCCCTTCCCCATTTGGGAAGGAGGAACTGGTTCTATCAGTTCTTGGGACAACATGTGTTGAGGAACAGGGGAAAACAAAAGCTTCTGATCTGGAAGATGAGTAATGACCTCCTGGAAAAGAGGAATTTCTTCCCACCGCTGTCTGAAATCTTGAAGAATGATATTCAGAATCCATTTGTCTGAAGGCATCTGTTACCAAATAGAAAACTGGAGATTAAAACATTCTGGAAGAAAAAAGGGCATATGCGGGAGAGGGTCATAGGGTCTCCTGAATAGTCATTCAGATGTATTGGACTGTTCTTGGTTTTGGAAGGTTAGAGGCTTCTTTTTGGAACTCCTTTGACATTTCCTCTTAAATATCTGTTTACCTGAATTCTGTTGAGACAGTTCATTTTATTTTCCACAAAAAAATGGAAGAGGAGAAAGAAAATCCCTTGGACAATTTGGAAAAGGAAACCTGACACATCTTACAGATTCCCTGGAACAGCATGGCCCTTTCAGCACACGTTTTGATCACCTCTGCAGTAGAGAGGCCAAACACTAAATCTCTATCCAAGGTAGAATTAAAAATCTCATTTTTAACATCATCTGCAACTTTGTGGGAATGTAGCCATGCAAACCTGTTGCCATATCAACAGAGTCATACACACATTGCAATCAGTGAGTAGTGACTGTGCAGAAGAAGAAACTAAGTTATTTTAAGCAGATTTTTCAAACAAGAAGAAACTACAGATAAAACATTCCTCATACTTTTAGAAATTATGAGAACAAACCTTATCATATGAAGCTGATGGGTCTATATTAGTTCGTTTAAATTTTATGTCGGCCAACACCTATTCATCAACTCCTATTCAGTAAAAATCTCTTCAGTGATTCACTGAATTTACCAAGGTCAAGGAAATACTTGCCCACAGCACAATGGACCAACATCCAAGTGAATCAAAACCGTCCAACCGGGGGGCTTTGCCCCCCCACCCCCCCTAACTGTATATACCAACTCTGAGATGACACTACAGTGGAGAAAAGGGCAAAGTTCCAAAGTTGACCAACTACATCTTTGCACTTGGTAAATTCAACAAATCACTAAAGTGATTTTTGCTGAATAGGGGTCGATGAATACGTGTTCACCAAAATAAAATTTCGGTGAACTAAAATAAACCCAAGTTGACAAGTCAAAATTCTACAAAACAAAGTTACAGAAGTATGCACTTTTCCCCCAAAACAATCAATAATTTCCCATCTTTATCAGAACAAGCAGGATGGCAATTAACTAAGTCTTGCTAGTCTAAGGTTTGTTATTATAACAGGTTTGTTGACAAATTATTTTTTGTTATTGAAGGTGACCACACAACTGTTGAGGATTTTGTTGATCCAATTAACCAGAATTTTTGAAATTTACATTAGGTGACTATGGTAGTAGTGTTAACTTTTTGGATGTCCACTTCGAATGGGATTTTACACATAATATATTTGAAAGTAAAATACATAGGAAACATACGTTTACTAATAGTTATTTGCATAATAAAAGTAATCATCCTGGGTTTATAAAAAAGAACATACCAAAGGGACAACTTATTAGAGTTAGTAGAATGGTGAGTAATGACAATCTGGTGAAAGACGAGTTTAAGTTCATTTGTGAAATGTTTGAAAAAAGGGTATATGATAGGAATTACTTCTACCAACTAGCTGATGATATCTTTAGGAATAGACAAGAAATGTATCCACCTACTCTAATATAGCCTTTTAGAATTAACCAGGTTATTAAAAAAAACAATAGAGGATTGGTGTGTAACTTGGAAATGACGGTGGATAGTGGGAAAAATCAGAAAATTATTCAGAATAATTGGAAGGTTTTGGAAGGAAACAGGGAGCTGTTTGAGGTGGTGGGTAGTAAGCCTAACTTTGTTTTTTAAAAATGAACATAACTTGAAGAAAACGTTTTACCGAGACAACACCAAATACACCTTAGAAAATATGCATGCAAAGAAAGGTGATGGTATGTTCAAATGTGGTAATTGCAGGTATTGTAGGTATATTTTGGAAGGACCTGTTATTACTATTCAGACTTTTCCGTGTACTGTCAGGTAGCCTGGCCATTTCACGTGCAAAACTAAGGGGGTGGTTTACATTAGTTTATGCAGTGGATGTTCAGCATTTTACATGGGCTTGACAACTAGGTCTCTTTATGAAAGGATAAGGGAACACTACTACTGTATTGAAAAGAAGGATAATAATAATTCCTTATATGAACATACAACTGAATGTAGGGCATATGAGAATTTCTTTTTTCATTTTAGAACTTGGTACCTTAGACTTAAGGGGTGGTGACTTTAGTCATTTTTAGAACAAAAAGAAGCCTGTTGGCAAATTAGGCTTGAAGCAGTCAAAATACTAGGTTTAGCTGAAGTAATTAATATAAAATATTTCTTTTAAAAAATATGAAATTGTATTTAAATAAAATTGAAATTTTTTTTATTTTTATTTTTTACCTTTTTAACTGTTTTTGTAACGAATATTATTGGTCTTAATTAGATTATTAGATAATTGTGTTAATTATGGAGAGTATAAACGTTTGTCACTAAATTAGTGATTTGTAATGAGTTCTGAAGAAGTCTTAGGATGATAGCGGTCAAATAAAGGGTGTACACTAATGTGCTAGTTTGTCTTAATTTGATGTCCTCTGGGCCTGTGGATCAATACTTCTTTTTTAGTTTAGTTGGTTTAGCACTGATTGAAGTTTTATTCTGGTCTATTTTATGGGTAATCTGTCATGCTTCAAGCCAAAACCCAAAGCAAGGATAAAGAAGACGCAGGCTTATCTCAGCAGTTTGAAGCACTATCAAACCAATCTACAACATAGAGCCTAGTGAGGAGCACAGTTACCTGTATTACTGTGATAATATGTATTGCATCTGTGTCTTATCTATGTGGATAGTGGCCTCAGAATAGCTTTTCATAAGAGTAATGTATGTATGGTAACATTCATGTTGATTACTGTGCCTGGCTTCAACATATGCCTGCAGTTATAAGGTGTGTACGTTATGCATCTGTAGACCTATAACTATACTGAAAGGATGACAGCCCACTCTAACAGGGCAACCACTTCCTCTCCTTCCAGTCTGTTGTAGTCTGTGTTACACCACTGTTGTATTCTTCAGTGACCCCACATGCAGCTAGGCAATTGTTGTAATACCACTGGATATATAATTGCTTTAGTTGTTCTGATTTTCCCAACCTGTTATTTACAGCTGTGAAGAACCGAAGAACTGATCTCCGCCCATCCTGTCTGTTCTTCACAGAGTATGCTAATCTACCATGGATACACCTGCTGAGATGAAAAGATAGCCTTTCCTGCTGGTGGGAATACTGTCAATGGACACATGGTTGGGCCTTTTCTGTCACCTGGGCAGAGTCTGTTACTCTCAACATTTCAAGGATGCATGTGATATTATAAAACCATGGATGGTGGTGACTCTTTATCCACTGCTGTGTGGGGGGAAATAGATATGCCTGACCACATGGTAGCAGTTTTCAAGAAATACATGAGTATTCTACAAAGTGCATATGTTGTACACAAGTGTTCCCACTTTGTCCTTGGAAGGTCCCTGTAGCTGGCATGGTAAAAAACACTCATAGCCTGGTTTCCACTGGTATGAAAAGTCTACATATTCCATTAAACAGTTTTTGACTTACAGGTGTGACAAGCTAATGTTCTTGGTGTCACAAAGGGTCAGTCTTTACTTAACTACTAAATAACAAGTTCAAGAAAAAAAAAATCTATGTACTATTCCATTGTCTATTTTTTTCCAAAAATTTCTTTTTTTTCCTGTTTCCATGAACAGCAAAAACTGCATATGACTTAAAAAGTGTGCCTTCTTATGTATAAGCCAGCATCAGTTTACTAATGCCTACTGCAAGACTCTGAATCCCTATCCATAATGACTTTTTCCCATTGATAGAAGAGGTCATGGTGGTGCCTTATGAAGTCACTGTAATGATGCTGGCATGGATCACCAGAGTAGGTGATGCCCTTGGTATTACTTACCTCCATGACAATGTAATTTCAGGTATGCACTTTTTACTGGAGGGCCACCATAGTACTCCTTCAGCAGTCATTCGCAGTGAAGTCAGTGCAAGGGCTGGTAACGTATTTTTTATTTTCCCCCTGCACCACACAGGAGTCCTTCCATATGCAGATTTTTCAGAAGCCATAGCAGACCTGCATGGCACACGTTGCAGGAATCATGTGGCAAAAATATATGGGCAGAATGGCAGTGTGATCTAGCCCAGTGAGAATCAGGTATGTTGAACAAAAAGAATTGGGCCTTTACTACTGCACTGTCATCTAGAAGCTCACCACTCTCAGACAATCATGCATGTTATTCTTAGGGGCTGCAAGGTGGATGTCAAGAAACCCATGTGATGGTTCCTTTGAAGTAATGGACCAGCCCATGCATGTGCAGATAGTTTTTGATGCATGTGCACAACCAGGCATGATCCTCATTGATCAGTCAAGAGGTTGGTAAGCATTCTGTTATATGTGTGATTTAGAAACATTTACACTAAATTAGCTGGTTAGTGTAATTGCCTAAATATGAGCCCAGAAATAGTGTAATATAGACAGATAGTATAGTAAGTGGCTCCTGTGTAGAATAATTACATTGATCAATAGAGCAAAAAACTGTTCCACATCTGCTATGTTAAAGATATATGGCTCAGTGGCATGTTGTGAGGGTGAATTATTGTATGATTCTTTTGTTGGTAGAGGTTGCTCAATAGCAGAGCACTGACATGATGGGGTGCATTATACATGTCACAATGATTATTGAGGGAAGAGAGGGTATAGTAGCAAGCAGCAATAGCCAACAGATGTATGACTGAGTGGCTGTCTGAGGTGAACTATGTTTACTTGTAGGTGGCTCAGATGGAGGTGGATGTTTGGTGTTGCACAAACTCTGCATAATTGAAGACGCTATAGTACATAGTGGACGGAAGGGGTATGGCAGGCATTTTTAATATGAATGCAGGGTGCTGCTATGTATGTGGGGTACACAGTGGCTCAGGTCAATGTAGGTTGATGATAGGGTGCATGTCACAACAGAAGTCTTCCCCATGTTACCCTGTTGGACCACTTTAGGGAAATGTCCTGTAATACTGGAATATTGTTAAGTGTGACATGGACTTCATACCTCTCAGCTGTACAGATTTTAGTAGAATGTCCAGATTTTTACCTCATATTTTTGGTCTGATTCTCGTAAAATTAGGGTTTTCTGGCAAATCACTGGCAAATCTTTCAAGGTTGAAGTCAGAAAATAAAAAAGATATTGGAGTTTCAGACTCCATACCCTTCAGAAAATTCATGCTAATGCAAACCTGTTACTCTATTAACTTTCAAAGTATGTAAGAGCAATATTTAAAAAGTGTCTCTATTTTTGAGCCTTTGTTCCACCCCCCCACCATTATTTATGGCTTTGTCCACATTTCTTGCTCTAAGAGGTTGAGAGGTATGGTGGCACCTTATGAAGGCAGATCTGCCACTCAGGCTCCTGATAGGTACAGGATGATATATAGTGATAAATGAAGAAGCGTCTTAATAAATTTTCTCAGACAGAATCTGATGTGCTACTATAGCTTGGATGGTGGATATGAACACAGACTGACCAGGCCTACCAGAAATATGTGTGGCATGAGCTAGTCTTAGATGTTAATGAGGTTAGTGGCCACAAATCATAAGTTCCGTCACAGTGACCTTTATGTGATCCTATATCCCTATACAAAAGCCCACATGTTTGTATGGTAGAAAATGGTACTGGAAGAGGGTTCCACTAATGCAGATCACCCTCGCTGCTGTGAGAGGAATTCCTTGTGTCCCTGTCAGGGGAAAGTGGGAGGACATTTATATCTCGCAGAAGCCTGGATGTGGGAGATAAACTGGATGTGCCATCTTGTGTCTCTGTTGAGAATGCACCAGGATGGTATTTCCTTATATCAATAACATGATTTTATGATATTCCAGTGCCATCAAGAGCTCAAGATACCAGATCTCCTCGACAGTTGCATCTGAGATGAAGACATGAAGCCATTCCAAAAAAGATACTTTTTTTAATATTCTGTATTTAACTGTTATCTGTACTGTTGTTGCAGCATCTGGCAGTGGGAGTGACATGTATTAACAATATTACACATGGGTATTTATCAGTCTGCATTCACAAGTGCTATGATCATGAGGACCTTCACTGTGGAACAGGGCATGCCTTATGTCATTGATAGAATTGACAGTAATGATTAAGATAACCTTACTCTACCACAGTCTGAGGGCAGTGCCACACTCAGAAACGGTAATTGTACAGGGCACAATACCCCTCACATCCAGTGAAGCCTTTGCTGCCTGTGGAACTCAATCAAAACCTCTCATTCACTCAAGTATAAACATTCCATGCCCAGCACCACAGAATAGTAAGCACCCTCTTTGCCTGCCTATGTATCGGCAGTAGGCAGTGGGCCCACCACACAGCATGGGGACAGGGGTGGGGAAAACTGGGCCAGTGCCAGCCAATGGCATTACTCCCACTCATTACCTAAATTGCATGACATAATTGGCATTACACACACTGGATGTGCAGAGCAGCACCTCTACCATCTCATTTTCAGTTATCATAGATAAACTCTCTCATGTAAATGTCACTCCTCATGTAGCTGATTGGGTAGAAAATTAATCAGAACTAGAACCCAGGAAGTTAGGGTGAGAAGGTTTACCTCCTCCTAAAGACCTGTAACTATAGGCATACCCCAGGGTTCAGTCATTGGGCCCCTCCTCCTTGGATTTACTTCTTGGAAGTCAAAGCTAATGTTAAGAACTTTTGGCTGACCATGTCTGTAGATGATTGCAAACCTGGTGCCATCATAAACTCACCAGAGGACACCAAGATTCTCCAATAGGACCTGCCCTGAGCGAATAGCCAGTGTCAAAACAATGGACAATGTAAATGCTAAGGAATGTATATTTTATCCTACAGCAAGTATGACTCCCCTTGTAAATATTATATTGAGAACACACATTTGATAACTGATCCTGGAGACAGGGAATCTAAGAACCAATATCAACAATGAAATGTCCTTTGATCACCATGTATCCACTTTTGTAAGGACGTCTTTTTTCATTGCACAGCTTATATCTAAAAGTATTGCAACCAAGTCCATAGATGCAATCATTTCACTGTAGTAGGTAGACATTTTGCTGATCATTAAATCTAATGCATCTTTCAGTTTGCACCTGTCCAAACACCTTCACAGGCAAAACAATCCGAATGCTTAAAAATCAAGGGCTTAAATCAAATAAACACCATCTTAAAGCGTTGTCTCCCTTCCTAGTATCACACAAGTTATTGAGATGTGACTTCTACCAAATGTACAAAACTTCAACAGATGATATTCTCCAGCAATACTACACATTTGTAAGTCCAGTGGTATCATTAATGCCTGGTCAAGGGATCTCAATCTCTTTTGAAAAATGAATAGAACAGGTTGGAAGAATAGGTATATATCACAGAGAATACCTGTTCTCAGTAACCTTCTTCTACTCCACATAAAACAAAATACTTTTCTAATTCATTTCAAATGTAGTTTAGGTGAACTGATGGGTAACTGCAAATTCACCTTCAGTTTAGCATCCCTGGCCTTAATGGATAGAGGAACATTTACAAACACATCCTTGTTCAGCCCATCTCTGGGTTATTCCTAATTGAAGTATAAGGGCTAAGAACGATCATGGAAATGTAAAGCAAAGCTTTTTAAGATCTTAACAGATTAATAAGTTAGTAAACCTCTAGGAATCTATGAATCATGGCTGCAGTGATATGCGTGCTGTCACCTGCATGAAAATGTATGAAAGGACTTTATACATCTGATTACTGTGTCAGACAGGCAAATGGGTAACTTCACTGCCCATCTGTCTCTTCATGTCATGGCCAGTGCTGTTCCCATAGCCTCTACCCACAGGAGATGTATCTCAAGGTCACTTACTGCTGTCTCTGACACACTGCCCTCTGTCTGTAAGGCTGGTGTCAAACAGTGTTGTACAGTGTGGCAACCTGTACAGACATAGATTAAATGTCAGTTAGGCACATGGGATGGCAAGCATTTGTATTGTCGGGGTTCATTTTCCTGGCAGATGATGGTGCAGGGCATGCGACATTTTTCAGGATAATTTCTACATCTGCATCATTCCCATCTGGAATCCAACACCTGTCACTGCCACATAAATGTAGTGCAACACATCTGCATGAACTATTATTCCTCAAACCCTTAATGAGCAAAGACATATAGCATCTGGAACATATAACCATCAGGAGCCAACACACCTTCACTGTATAGTATGCACAGCTCCCCCAATCACTTACCCATGTCACACACTCCCATCCACATTCTTAGTTTCCCCTGTCATCAGTGTGTCTATTGTTAATCCCTGTCACTGTGCACACACCTCCATCAGTATGGTGACAAATGCATCCCACCCTCCTTGCTATATTACATGTTTAGCTAATGTCTGCTGTATTTCAAGGGCATTCAGTGCTCTGTACAGCACAGCCTGGGTGGTGGTGCATGCATCAGTTTTAATCTACGCGGTGGCTAATGTGGCTCACAATTATGAACCGATGCCTGAAATGACTCTGATGATTAAGGCACTATATCTGACCATCACTGTCTTTCATGGTCTTCTCCTACAGCTGGTTTCTGTAATGGTTCTCAACCAGCATCTTCTAATTCAGTGGCTCCAGTTTGACTGGTTGTCAGTGACAAAGCACTGTTCTAGCTATCTGTGTATCACCATGCTGTTTGTATTTGCACAGAGACCAAATATCTTGATGCAATTCTATGGAGCATACCGCATGTGCATCAAAGGAATTTAGGAAAAGAAGGAGGTTTTGTAAATCTAAACACATGCTAAGCAATGTTGTATGTCTGTAACAGTTTGAGTTATATTGCATCTTAGCCATGTTGTGTGGATTGCATATTAGTGTTATAAGCCATTGCTGAAGGGTATATCTAATATAATCAATAAAATCTCCCAGTCAGAAACCATCATGCACAAACTGCTGCTATAGGTCAGATGTTTACCAGATGTGGTCCTTCTGAACGGTGCATGCTGTATATAATATATTATGTATTGCACACATCCTAGAGGTTAATGAAGTGGAAATGCTTCCAGTTCATGTGGAACAGTCTGGCCTTTTATGACGATGCTGGTGCAGACACTGGCCACTAAAACCACTGCAGAAACTCACCATGGGCTACAGTGGTCTCGATCTCTGTTCACCAAAAAATTCACAACGTAGAAACTGAGGCTTATGTGCAGTTTTATATATTGTCAAATCCCCATACCATGCTGTGTACCCTGATTTGCAATTATTTATTTATATTTTTATTTATTTATATTTGTTTACCAGGGTAGTGGACAGATCAGTATTGACTAATTCCAAGCTTATCCCATCCCAGGCATTCACATTTGAGATCACAACCGTAATGCTGTTCATTTTCATTTCCATATAAATGTACAGTCATTACCATATGATGCTGAGCATGTAATTTCACCAGACTGTACAATGGTACCACACGTGGAACCCAAACCCTCTTCTTAGCCTTAGTGTCACCCAGTCTTTGAAGTGTCCCCATTCTGGATATCACCACTCACCAGCATTTGGCCTACAACATTGTGTTATGCAATTTAAATTCCAGATAAGGTTGGACTTCTATCCCAGATTACGACTTGAACAGATTATCAATATTCAGTTTCTATGGGAACCATTTCAGCATAAAAGAGAAAACATTTGCTAGCCAATTACTGTATTTCCAAAAATCAAAGTTATTTCCATATGGCACGAAGGATAATTATATTCGTTAAATTTTACTCTTGAACAATTAATGCATAAAAGGACAATGGCTGGTTTTGTACTACAGAATATGTACATTTCTAAAGTACAGATATTTAGCTATTTTCAAATTTACTGTATTGAGGATAAATTGTAATTTTAAAGCCTTACAGTGGATTAAGTTTTTATTATTTATTATACTGCTATATTTTAGATGTATAACAGTGAAGTTTAAAAGAAGTATCAGCTATGTTTACACCACTACATTTTATATTGTCAGTTTTCATTATTAATACTCATAACAGTGTATGATTCTACCTGTATATTCTACATAGTCACTACAAAATATACTGCTCAGTGACATCTTAAATCATTTAAAAATATCAAGATATTTTGAATACTTTGAAATAATTTTTTTTTTCCATTTCATAAATATATGTGTTTATGCACCTACCCACTTACCCATACACGTGCATGCACAAACATTAAGCATAAATCTCTGGAAAGTGGAACATCCATCTAAAGGTGGCATAATGCATTACCACCAAAAGACTCACTATATACAAATGAGTGCTGCATGTAAGCAAAGGCACAGAAAGTTGAACTCAGCAGAAGGCCATAACTTGTGATATTAGATGCTGTGAAGCAATATTGTTTAAGATATTACAAATACGAATGTCTTTGTGTATAGATATTACACAGGCATTTTTTATGATAATCACAAAATATAATTTTATTACAGAAAGAGCAGTGCCCTTACATGTTATTATATGTTATCAGAAAGTGAACTAAGATATATGAGATGTAAAAGGGGATTTCCTATGCACTGTTTTAGTAATCAGATGACATGCAGTGGCACTTCATTACTTTTGTCTTATGTTTTTCACTTCTTGATTTTCCTTGTATTCTTCCATTCTTCTCCTTCATATTAAATAATGCTAACTGATTTTCACCAGTGTTCTAAGGTCCTTAGTCTAGCTTTTGCCTCCTGTCTCTTAGAAAAAGCTGAAACATTGAAAAAGTGCTAGTTATCAAACATTTTTCCCATTTCTTTCTTTATGTGGTTATGTCTACTTAAATTTTATAACTTACAATGCAGTCTACTCTTGTTATTTCATTGTTATGAACCAATACCTGCAACCAATGCTCCTTCCTTTAATGCTAAAACTGGACTCCTGTGTATTGATGAAACTCTACAGAACTAATGTCAATTCACTTTTAATAAATTAGTATAGGATGGCACAGGGTAGAACATGCAGTTATTTCATTTTCTTTCCCATTCCATCTCTTTTCTGTCATTAGTTCTTGTATTAGTTCCAGAAACAGATGTCAATTTATTACTAGTGGTCACCATACTCTGCATTCCAACTTTCAATGTCTGGGTCAGTGTGCTACTTTCAAATATTATTGCCCATTTCTCTTTCTGAACAATGTCCAGTTTCTGCATGCTGTAGCCAGCTTTGGCACTGTGCAATACATTATATTGGATTTATGTCAGCAGATCAAGTTTTTGGAAACTTGAACTTTATATGGTTGGGATCGTATGTTCAACTTTCCAAAAACTTGAAGCATTTGTATGAAGATCTCTATACACTGAGGATGGGGGAATTTACCCTTTTCCCATTGTAGTGCAATCTTGGCATTGGTATGGAGATGTGGGAGGTGCAGGACAGTTTGCCCTCTTGCAAAAACATTGATGTTTGTTGTTCTGTTTTGTTCAAGTTTTAGAAAGTTGATCATGTGGTCTTGATCTTATGAAGTTCAAGTTTCCAAAAACTCAATGGTCTGATATAAACTTATCATACTACATAGTAATACTGTGTGAAATGTTTCATAAGGTCGACTAACAGGTCTTCTGATCTAGAATCATAAGAATACATTTGTAGTTAGAAGTTCACAAGAATAAAATAAAATAAATGCATTTTAAGAGCATCATTGTGTTTGTGTTACAGAACGGTACATGTAAGCCTTAAATGTCATAAGTAGCTCTGAAAGTTGAAGTATTACTACATGACAGTGCTCTGTATTAGTGGTATTAAAGAATGTATAATTTGAAATAAAGCAATGCATGATGTTTCTAAAATACAAATCATATAGAACACTAGGATATATATACTGAAATATAATTCCATATGATATAATAACATTTTGAAACAATTGGTAACTATCATATTGACGACACACCCCTTAGATTTGATCAAGTAGTCAGGGAATTACGGACACACATAGATAGTTATCTAGCCTTTGATCATCGTGTGTCTACAGTGGTGAGGAAATCATTCTATGTTGTGCAAGTTATAAACAAAGGTCTGGCATCTAAGTCCAAGGAAGGCATTGTTCTACTGTATTCAGCATTCATCAGACCTATCATTAAGTATAATACCCCCTTTAGTATGTACCTAACCAGGCATATCCAACAATTGGAATGTCCACAGAGATTCCTCATTAAAAGAATACAGGGCATAAGTAATATGTCCTATGCAGACTGCCTCAAGGCCCTATCCCTGTATTCTGTCTCCTACAGGCTTTTGAGGGGAGATCTATGCCTGGCATACAGGGCATTGTCAGATCCCCACTCTGATGGACCTCTTGCATATCCACAAAAGAAACAGCACCAGAATTACCTGTTTAAGACTTAAACCTTGCCTGTTTTATAAATAGGACCTGCTGGAGAGATAAGTATGTGTCCCACAGACATCTCCGTCTATGGAACAGGCTGCCCATCCATGTGAAGCAGAGTTCATCCCTAACCCAATTCAAATGCAACTTGGACAACTGGATGGCAAACCGGAAATTCATCCCCAGTTTGGCACCTATGTCTCTAATGGATAGAGGTAATCTGTAAATGGTTCATCTCCCAGGTACATTTATTTATTTATTTATTTATTTATTTATTTGCAGTTGGTTTACCAGGATAGTCCATTGGGCCATTTGAACCCGTTTTCAATGGAGTCCTGGGGAGAAAAGCTCCAATAGCACTATAGGTTACAATAGTTTAAAGATTATATTTATACAAAGGTTGCAGTTTTGAACAAGACCTTTACAATTTATACAGCAAACATTGCAAACATTGCAAGAAATACACACTATTGATGAGGTTGGAGTTAAAACTGACTGGCAATGGAACATTGCATTGTACAGCAGAGAGGCATTTCTTCTTAGGAATAGTTCATAGTTACAGTCTGATTCATTGTTTACAAAATGCATATAGTAGCAGCAGTCTGATGCAATATATAACTAACATATAAGTACTGGAATAAAAGTATATGGAGAGATAAATAGAAGGAGAAAGTTTTAGAAGAGAATAAGATCAAGAGAGAAATGAGAAAGAGAGAAAGAAGGAATCTAAGGCCTTGAATGAGGTGAGGAAGGGGTTTGTTTCCATAGAAGAATGTAACAGGAGTTTGATATAATTTGTTATGTGGGGAGAGAGCAGGAGCATTCCCATTGGGATATTAGGTGTGAGTGAAGAGATTTTTTATAAGAGTAATGGTTAGAAGTAGTACGAATGGAGGGTGGTAGGGAGTTCCAGAGACGTGCTAAACCATAGGATAGAAGATTTTTGCCTGGTGGACGGGATGGTTTGTGCACTTCTATTAGATTTTGATTATTGGACCTTAGTACTCGATCAGGAAGGTACATCTTAAAGGTAGAAGAGAGGGAAGGACAGAGGGTGGGGTTAAAAATGAGCTTATGTACAAGAGTTAGTTGTATATATATGAGTTGATTTGGTAGTTCTAGCCATTTTAGTTTTGGAGAGAAGGGCAGTGATGGGAGGATGACTTTTGGCTGGTAGCAAATTTGGCAATTTTGTTGTAATAGGAGGAAAGTTGAGATTTAAGAGAGGATTGTAGGTTAGTGAGAAGAGGAGTTCCATAGAGAAGGGAGGGGATAAGAAAGGAAGTAGAGAGAGTTACTTTAGTGGCAGGGGTAAGGTAGTTATTTTGTCGGTAGAGCATGCCTAGTTTTTGATGGGTCTTTTTGATGTTTAGTTGTAAGTGGGAATGGAATTTAAGCTGGTTGTCAATTTGGACACCAAGTAATTTGGTCTCTGATACCAGTTCCAGAGGTATATTGTTATGGCTAGTGATAGTGAAGGAGTTAAAGTTGAATGAGGTAGTTTTAGAGGGAGTAAATACCATTAGTTTGGTTTTAGAGGCATTTAATACAAGGTGGTTTCTTTTCATCCATTGCTCAGTGGTTGAAAAAGCTTCTTGTGTAAGTTTTAGGAGTACAGGGGTAGATGTGGCAGAGCAAATGATAGCTGAATCATCTGCATATTGGATGATATTTGAAAGAGGAATAGAGTTCTGGAAATCATTTATAAATATATTAAAAAGAAGGGGACCTAATATGGATCCTTGGGGGACTCCAGTTGGGGTATTAAGAAATGAGGAGGTGGCCTTTTTCCATTTTACTGCTTGATATCGGTTAGATAAGTAGCTGGAGAACCAATTCAAGGAAGAAGGGATAGGTTAAGTTTAGAGAGTTTAGTTAAAAGCAGGCTATGAGAGATAGTATCGAAGGCTTTAGAAAGGTCTAGTAGAAGGGTGGAGACAATAAGGCCAGAATCTCGGGCTTTGTTAATAGTTTCAAGGAAGGAGAGAAGGGCAGTCATAGTACTATGATTTGGCCTGAATCCATGTTGTGTGGGTGTTAGAAGCTGTTTATCTAAGAGGTGTGGAAGAAGTTGTAGTTGTATGCATTTTCTAAGAGTTTAGAGATAGGAGACAGGATAGCAATGGGACGGAAGTTTGTAACATTATTGTTGTTGCCTCCTTTATGTAATGGTATAATGAAGGCCTTTTTCCAAATTTCGGGTACTATGCATTCCTGGATTGAACGGTTAATTAGAATACTAATGGGGTAGGTGACTGCTTCAGCGGCTAGACTGAGAAAATAAGCAGGGATATCATCTGGAGCATTGGAGCATTGCTTCAATTTCTGAATGAGTTTTTTTATAGTAAAAGTGGGAATTGGTTTTAATGAGAAGGGAGGACACTGGGAAGTGTGGGAAGTAGGGGAAGGAGATAGAGAGGGGTGGGTGATAGTAGAAGAAGGGGTAAAGGATTGTGAGTTAGTGGGGGAGAGTGAAGGAGTGGTGGAAGAACAGGAAAGAGTAATGGTAGAGGAGGGAGGAGGTGATGTGGAGATTGTGGTGGTATTAGAGAAAGAAGAAGTAAGTTTAGAGATAGAGTCAATGAAAAAAGTGTTAAATTGGGTTGCTAAGTCAGTGTCAGTAGCATTTGGGTCAGGGAAGGGGGTGTCTAGTTTGCCGGGGTTAAGGAGAGTGGAGATACCTTTCCAGAATTTCTGAGGGTTAGTTTTATTGTTGTTTTGTAGTGTGGAAAAAAAGTTTTGTCGGTCGGAAATGATGAGTTTTTTTACTTTGTTTCGAAGTGTTTTGTATTCAAGAAGGGTGAGGGGGGACCTATTTTTTAGGTAGAGAGCCCAGGCTTTATTTTTGCCTCATAATAGTTAGTGTGTTTTAGTAAGCCAAGCGGCTGTTTTAGTTTTTATTCTCTTTGTCCTTATGGGAGCATGGTGGTCTAAAATTTTTAGGAATAAGGTGTTAAAGTGAGCAACTGCGTTGTCGAGAGGTAATGTTTTTAGACAGTTCCAGTTTATAGCTTTTAGGGAGTTAGTGAAGGATGTTGTGTTAAAGTTTTTTTGGTTACGTACGGTAATACAGTTGTGGGAACGATATAAGGATAAATGGATTCGGTATGTAAAGATGGGGAGATGGTCACTAAGAGGATCTGGAAGAGTACCCCTATCAGAGAAGTACTGAGGATGTGAGACTAGAATCCAGTCCAAAATACTGCCACTGGAGGGGTTTTTTGAGGGATGTGTTATAGAGTTAATTAGTTGTGAAAAGTTGTAGAGGTTGATGTTGAGTGGATTTGTAGGAGATTGAATAGAAGCCCAGTTAATATTCACATCTCCTAGGATTATTGTTTCATTACTGATGTTGGTGGGGAGCCAGGAGAGGATGTGTTCAAGGGTAGAAATATTATCCCCTTATCAAGGGTATCAGAACTTGTCAGAGATTTAGCATGCATGGCTAGGCTTAAAAAGGCCTTGTGGTGATTAGCATAGTAAAAACCTATGAGCCTAATTGGATGCAATGCAATAGGAGAAAAATATAATTACAATTCCTATATAATACAAAGCTGCTACATAACCCAGTGATTCTAAAATACTAATTGTTTCAGACCACTGGGACTGAAATGCAGAAATACATTTAAATACAAAGAAACATTATACAATTTTGAAATAATTAAATGTAATAAACTAGGATCGACTTGCAATCAATCAAATTACCCACAAAAGAACTGAAGTTGACTGTTTAATGTTTACATGATGCAAAGCTGCCACATAACCCTTTTTGATCCCTCTGCTCTCATTATCCTGTTTCTATCTGTGCCTCCCTTTAACTATCCTCTTACATAGATAATCTGGATTGCAAACTGCAATCCTTTGCTGTGTATGACCTGAACTGCAGATTGGAAATTGTATATGTATTTTTTATTTCATTGTCACTTTTGAGACTTAATGGCAACAAATTCTGTATTCAGTGCATATTTGGCTTTCTTTCCAAAGGACAGTTTTCATTCATCCTTTCTTGTTAAAAGCAGAATCAAATATATATTGATCAATGAATTATTGTGCTAACAATACATTATTAAGCCATTCATTACTAAATATATTTGCAAGAATATTCCTGTTTCATATATTTGCTTTTAGTTTATTGATTTATTAACTCAGTAGGTTTACTAAATCAATGGCCTTCTTTTCATTCGGTGCCCATTAGCAGTGATGTTAAATATCTTGTGAGTTACATAGTTTCACGTGGAAACAAATGGAATCAAGCTCAGGTCTACAGGATAAAGTTTGTTGGCATCTCATTATCTTGTGCTGAATTACCAGCAATCTTCAATTCCACTGTGAAAATAACTGGCATAATAAGGGCAACAACATACTCAAATGTTTAATACATCTTCAAATTTTTGAGTACTCCAAAGACAGCAGTAAATAGTAATTTAATGATGTCCATGTGATTGTGTATACATGTGCATACGTATGGGGAGGGTGACGTCTGAAACAGTGTAAAGTCTTCACTAGGTTTGCTGACCTTTAGCACAAGCAAGCCTGCATAAACGCAATGAATTGTGAATACGTGGTCAAGATTTTTATTTCTTGATAAAGGAAAGTTTTTGTTGAAGGTACTGGTTGACTTAAGAGATTCAAAGACTCACACCTGACTTGAGTTTGAGTAGTTCTACTAAAAATGTTAAATCTGATGCAAAGGTATGAACTTCTATTTAGATCAAAGAAATTCAGTTCCTCATCAGTGCTTCAGGACTTGTATTTTTAAATGGAGACAAAGTACATTCACAGGCATTAGTGTAGAAATAGAGACGGAAATAAATTACATAAGGCGATGGTATTGCTGCAGTTATTGCCAGCATTCTCTGCCTCTGTTTATCAGTGACCTGCATGCTCTCTTTCATACCGGAAGGATAAATAGATGTAATGATTGCCTTTACTTCAGACTCAAAAGGTTACCTGCGGTATACTGGAGAAGAATAATTCAAAGTTCACTTTTCATATTGTAGCTAAAAAATGACTGAGCCATCAGTCTGGGGAGCTGCCAGCCTGCTTTGTCATGCAGACAACGATAATGTTTTTTGACAAGGAGATGTAGAATGACATGTCTAGGGAATACTGCATACCACGACCTTGAATATGTGCACTGAGAAACTGCAATGTGTCAGCCTGTGCCTTACTCTGCATCTTACATTGCTGGGCCTACTTTACTTTTGCAGATTTGGTATTGCCCTTGAAAATAATTCAGCAAAATTCTTGGTTGAAGAGTTAAAGCACAGTATGTGCTGTTTACTTTTGAAGTTCTGCATAGTATTAGTGAAAGCAACTATGCAACAACATACTGGAATGTTTACTTCAAATAAGCTTTATTATTGGAAATATTTTAGTATAGCTGATAAGCTATCTTAATATGATAGGTTATGTTCCAGATGGGCAAACTGCTCAGTATATACCCAAGTATCAAAAAGCAAAGACCAATTGTGTTTCATTTATGAAGTTAGAGTGAACCATTTCCCTTGTCTTCCCTAGAGATCAGCATGGTACATGGTACAATAATTGTAAAGACATGCTGGCTTGTTGTTCTGGAGAAAAAGGCATACATCAGTAATATGCCTGCATGAAGCATAAGAGGCAAAATATTTCCCTCAGTGGTTAAAATGTTGCTTGTCTGATATACAAGGTACAAAGGGATTATTAGAATTTTTCTTTTAGGCATGCCTTATGTCTGATTACTTAACATTTGCACAAAAAAGCATGATAAAAACAAAAAAAGTAAATGCAAAGTTACAAGCACAGTAGCAACCCTTGTATTGAAAAAGTCGCAGGCATGGTCACTCAGGTTGTATTAAGAATAAATTATGACTTTAAAAATAGGTAGGACAATTCCAACTGGAACTAATAAATGCTTTCTTAATTGTTTAGTACAGTCCACATTTTTTCCTGTTTTGTTAATCTCAATATCTGCTTTGTTGATGTCAATTTTGAAATCCTTCATGATTGTGCTCACTGAGGAACAGTGTAAAAGTAATTAGTTCTAGATATAAATGGATAAAGAGTAGTTCACATTATAACCTTCCTCAGGAAATTAAGCTGTCATGTTTAAATCTTTATAAGTTTCATTTAAGTGTGTATGCCTGCATGTGCATGTCTATAGGGGTGCCATGTGAGCATGTGCATGCATGTGTGTGAGTGTACATGTGCCTATATACATGCAGTGTGTGATTTATAACTGTACTTACACACTTTATATAGCTTGCATCTTTTGTGACCTTGCTCGGTCAATACAATGACCTCTTCATGTATGCAAATTCACTGGAATCCAGCACTGAGAAATGCATCTGCAAAGATGCCTATTTGTAGAGTAATTCATTCTTCTTCTTTACTGAACAAGAATTTCAAAATGTATTTCATAATTCTCCAGAAAGATTACCACTCATAATAATTACTAACAAAGACATAAGTCCTTGTTCCCCACTATGCACAATATCATGAAGCCATTTGAACAATGTTAAGTATTGTCAGTTCAGACTGGCACACTGATGGCCTTAATATTTAGACCTTTGTACTATTTTACACTAGAAGTATACGATAAATTAAATGGAACATACTGTAACAGTTTCAGTAGTTATTCAAGCTTCCCAATACTTATTGTCAGCATGAAACACTTAGTTAAGTTACAAAATAATAGTGTCATAAATTATTATAGCAGTGCCATTGTATTTGAAATAATGTTAAAAAACAAGGCCAGAGCATTTACATGAGTGATCTTGTGCAAAGAAGCTTGGAAATGAAATGAATTCACAGAGCAACTTGTTGGCACAATTTTGTCATTGAACTTTTACTGGTGCCATGCATGGTAATCCTTAATAAGTGATCATTGCTCCTTATAACATGCTACAGAAGACAGGGATAAGGGGCAGAATGACAAGAATGCTAATGGAGGATGGAGGGAGCAGATCTGCATGTCTTCACTTCAGCCTCTTTGCCTGCAAGTCAAAGGAGGGAATGTGCTTTTGACATTGCCTTCTGTATTACTCATTTCCTCTTGGGATCTGATGAATTCAGAAGATGCTTCTTTTTAGGCTTGTACTTTTAACTCAGTCTAAAGAACTGTGCTATTCCTGTCTCAGTTGACCTGAAGACTAATGCCAGTATATGCAAAATGTAGCACATTCACATTGGTGCTAGAAGATAAGAATGCTATGGATAGTATTCCCACACTAGGTGATTGGATTACTGATGTTGTAATGTTCCACTGCAGGTGTAGCACTCCTGAATATGTCATCCTTCAGATATTACATTAAACCAAGGTCACATCTACTTGAGCTGGTTGTAACTCAGTCATAAATAATATATTCTGCAACACCTATCAAAAAGTAGGGTTCGTTTATTTATATACATATTTACATACAATATACACATATTTACAAAAGTATCAAATCATTTAAAGTCATTTTCATTTTCATATTTTTACACATCACATTTATCACATATGGATGCCTATCACTTTTTTCAAAGTTCCAAAACTCCGAAGACCATATGTCCGAGCCCATATGTCCGAAGTTTTGGAACTCTGAACACTTTCTATTGAGATCACTTTTTAGCGCGGAAATTGGGTTTGCCATTTTCCTCACTGTAGTGCAATCTTGGAGTTGGTATATTTGAGTAGCAAGGGGTGCAAAAAAGTAAAGGTAAGTTGTTTTATTTTATAGTTTTTTATTGCTGTTTTGAAGTTCCAAAACTTTGGACATATGGGCTCGGCCATATGGTCTTTGGAGTTTTGGAATTTCAAGCTACTAATAGGCTAATAGGGATCCATATATATATATATATATATATATATATATATATATATATATATATATATATATATATATATATATATATATATATATATATATATATAGATAGATAGATCTACTGCTTTTGGTCGAATTACATTTGGTTGAAAATGATTTCAGGCAGTTTACTTCACCGAAAATGCATTTCACTGAAAACCCATTTGGTCAAAAATGGAATATAGCCCCTGCCCCACTGCAGTGCGACCCTGGAGTGAGAATATAAAGTAAGGGGGGTGTAGCCCCCCACATAATTGCAGTGTATGCACTATTTTATACATGTGTATGCATTAAAAATACATTGAAACATATAACGTCAGTAAAACCTAGTTGCAAAATGTGGAGGGCTATGCCCCCCACACCCCCAATGTGGGGTGCTGTGTCTCCCACACCCCCCTAACTTTATATTCTCACTCCAGGGTTGCACTGCAGTGGAGCAAGGGCTATACTCCATTTTCGACCAAATGGGATTCGACCAAATGAGCTTTCAATCAAATGAGCTTTCAGTGAAGTGGGCTGCCTGAAATGATTTTCAACCAAATGTAATTCGACCAGAAGGAATAGAACCATAAATATATATATATATTTCTTCACTAAACATACTTTTGATTGCTACTTCTCATTCTTTCTCAGAATCCATTATACTCATATTTAAATACATTTGTCACTAAATTTGCATTTTCTTTTCATTTAACCATTTCAGTACTTTATACAGATTTAATGATGCAACATATATTAATGGATTTAGCATGTCTAACACTCCTTCTTCTTTATTTACGTATAATGTACCCCATTTAACAGAATTTAATCTGGATCCCATGTAAAGGAGAAGAATATTTCTAATAAAAGTTGTGCATACATTCTAGGAATCATAACAATTGATAAATTTGATATCTTACCTATTAGTACTGCATTAATCAAATGTACTTTTTTGTTATTTGCTAATCTGCATGTTTTCCATTAAACACAAATATATTTTATTTCCTTTAATAATATATGCCATCCTGTTCTATTGCCTTCTTTATCAAAACTAAATACATATTCCTTTCATGGAGAATTGTATTCCTGCCATATTTATTATGTCACCTATTCTTTTACTTTACTCTTTATTAAGAGTCATACCTCTTTCCTTTAAAGAATCAACTAAATAAATAACTTCTCTCATCCATTCTCTATTTTTAGCTGTTATAATAATATCATCTGCATATGTCATCATAATTGAAACTTCAGCATCAGTTTGAGTTATAAACTTTGCATTTTTCATTTTTTGATTAATCTCTTGACTGCATTTATAACTAAAGCAAATATACTACTCATAGGTTACCTTTGTCTTACACTATTGGTCTTGTTTATTTCTTTCCTTAACCAACCATTCACTAAAACTATTACTGTATTACCGTTTTATGCTGGTATACATACTTGCTTGAGTTTATTGCTAACAATTTACTTATCCATTATTTCCCCCAGTATATCATGCTGTATTGAGTCATATGCTTTGTTATTATCACCCGCCATAAGTTTTGCATCTACTTTCTTTATAACAATATCATTAATTATTTCTCTCATTATAGTTAATAACTCTTGAGATCTTTTTCCTTTAATATCTTATATACTTTCCTCCATTATATATTGCATCTTTTTCTCAATTTTTTTCTGTTTTATTTTCAAAAATATCTTATAGACTGCATTATTTAAAATTATTTGTCTCTTACTTTTATATCTTCTTGTTCTCTCTTTTTCCATATAAATTGTAATATTCTGCTATACAATTCCTTATAGTTTAAGCCTTTATTTAACCAGTCTCTAAATGCAAATAAGTAATTTTTCCCCCATCTTCTAGATTTTTATGCGTTTCAAGTCCAATAACATCCAGTCCAGCTGATGATTCTACACATTTTCTCATCCATATAATGTAATCTCTTTTTCTAATTTTCTATTTATTTGTTCATAATTTTCTTACTTCCCATGTACTTACTTTAATTTTTCAGAATCTCCCTTTTTTATTCTAAAGTTTCTTCTATTTCTACCTCATCTTCAGTCCTCTTTTGTTCTTTATCATGCTGTGATTCACAGTACTTAATTCATTCTCTTTTTCTTTATAATTCATCCATAAATGTCCATATTTACATTCATAACATTCAAGTTCACATTTTGTTGCTTCATGTCATGTTTTACCACATATATAATATTTCTTTTTATCACAATTAATAACGAAATGTCCTTCTTTTCCACAGGAAAAAATATATATTTTTGGTTGCCCCCAATATTTCACAACACGCCTGCTATCATCAGCATTTATAATACTTGGAATATAATTTTTTTCTGTTTCCATTTTTACAATGACATTGTAATCCTATGCTCCAGTTAGTAAACCCCTGTTATCATAAACTTTTTAAATGTCTATTTTTTCTTTAAATATATCTTTTTAAATGTTCTTTTAAATTCTCTCTTTTCACCTTGGTTCAAAATTGTATACAGATTTTCTTTTTAGTTTCCTGAAAAGATGCGTTTATGAAATATTCATTCCATAGATTATTTTTTTTTTCTTTCTTCATATTCCCATAGAAATGTCTCCATACTGTCTATAGTCTCAAACAAGCCACAAAATGTCTCTTTATCAATCAAAATAAATGCTCTTAACTTATGTGTTTTCAAGCCCGATGTTAAAATTACATTGTCCCATACCTTTTATCTGTCCAACTCCTGACTTCTTTTACTTTGTATTCTTTACACTGTCCACTTTTTTTCCTCTCATTTTGTCTTGTGTAGTTGATACTGTCTCTGCAAACATTTTGTTGCTTTTCACTGCCTCCTTCCAACATCATTTCTACATCCTCCTCATTTATTTTCTCCAAGATGTCCCCTCATGATACTTTATTCTCTAGCTCTTTGTGGTTAATTAAGTCTTGAAGTAAATCATCCTGCAACCATCCCAACAAAGAGGGTTGTAACTATACATTCCTCTAAGACTATCTCCTTTGTTTGAATAACTTTTCTTGAAAAGCTTTTTCTGAATCCTCGGCATCTGCTACATTTTCTTTCTTGAGCTGGCATGCACCTCCACTTCCTTCAGTTGAGTTTCCATCTCATGCACTATCCTTCCAGCTGCCTCCATTCTAGGATTGTGATGTGCAATTGCACTCATGTATGATGATACAAGGAGTACTGATCGTGAGTACTGGAAGTTCCCTGATGCCCTGACCAAATTTCCCATAGAAGTATATATACCACCTTGGGTGTCTCTTGAAACACACCACTAGTCTAGTGGTAATAAACTGACCAACAAAGGATAAATTAAAACAAAGCAAAACAAAATGAATACACATATACAGTATAAATATGCAGCTATATATTTTGCATACACACACACACACATATATATATATATATATATATATATATATATATATATATACACACACACACACACACACACACACATATATATATATATATATATATATATATATATATATATATATACATATATACATATATACACACACACACACACACACATATATGTATATATATATATATATATATATATATATATATATATATATATATGTGTGTGTGTATATATAAAGACATAGGTATAAATTAAGGATTGAAGTATCATATAGCAGTCTATCATATATTGATATGCAACAGAGTACAGAGGAAGATACAGACATTGCCATCATTGTCAAATATGTGCTGAAATAGTTTATGAGCAATTCAAATACCTCTGGAAAAGTCCACCATGAAAATGTATTTCATGTATACAATTTAACATACTGTGTACTGAAAAAACTTGACTCTATATGCAACTATCTACTGCATCAACATATGGGGCAGAATCAATTCACCATAGAAATGCTAAGCATGGTGAATGTAGCTATTCCAGCCCAAAATACCAGAAGAATTGCAATGACTGGATTGGACCCAGACAGTGTATGCTATGTTCAGTGAGCAACTCTTTGTTTAATGGTTGTTGATATGGTGCATCTTCCAAAAGTAAGAAAACAAGGATAGATTCAATAGTATGTAATAAAACTACACAGGAGGCAATCAAAATATTTGTGCATGTAATATATGTAATAGGACAAGTGTATAAAAAGCCATTATACAGACATCTTTAAAGCAAGTGTAACCAAGTGCCAGAGAATACAAGTCAAAAACCATTAACCAATTATAATAGAGTACAAGGCTTGTTGATAAGCACTCCTGCTGCAGTTATCCCAAAGAAAGTCTTTTAGTAGTACCAGACATGCAAGCTTCATTTCATACCTCTAAACCTATTAGCACATGAATTCTGTATCAAGCCAACAATAGTGGGAGAAAAGACCAAAATCAGATCCAGACTTTAAACATGGCTCTTATACTTTTGCAAAGTTAGTAGAACAGCAGGTTTCATTCACTTAAGAACAGAACTTTTTTTGTGAAATATTGTTTGTGAATCTTTTGCTTTTGCAGAAAACAAATTGCATCATACTATAAAAGAATTGTCAGTTCTGCATGGAAAGATTTTTTTCTGAATCTGAATTTACAGAACAAAAGAAATGGTGATCTAACTGACCTTGAATTAAATTTTTTTTTCTAACATGCTAATCAATGTATGAATTAAAACAATTAACAGATGGCTGATATGTATGGAATGAGTCTTTGAAATGTAGTTGTTCTGGTAAAGGATTCTAAGTTTAAACAATTTGCTTTATGATAACAGAAAGGCCACCTTATGCCCAGGGACAGTTCCCCAAATGGGTAGTTCTATCAAGCCCCTCTACGCAAGGTTGATGACCAAAGTTAAAGTTGCAAAGAAAAATAAAGGTCTACAACTTTAGTGAAAGAGATTGCTGCAATTAATAATGAATAGTGCTCCTATGTAAAAGTTTAATTGCTGTACCATCATTCATTTAGAAAGCTTTAACATTGCTCAAAGCTTCTTAAAATAATGCTGGTACTGCAGTCAAGTCTCATCACCAATTGCTGATAATATCTCCTATACAGCCTGCACCAAAAGTAACTATCCCCTTTGCCCTACTTTGGTTTTGGGGATGTCATCCTAGTGTAATCATTTTGAATGAAAAAAAGTGCAAAGTACTGGGCAGCTTTTCTGAGATATATTGCATTTAATTCAGGATTGCCATGAATGCAGATGCTTGTAGGTTAACAGTTTGAAAGATATGCACATTAAGCAAGAGACTATAATTTGCTTTGTAGAAAATATGATGTTTAAGCACATCTATGGTTTGATTATTCATTATTACAGGTAAACAATGATTTTGAAAATGAAAATACAAATGAAAGAAGCAAACTAAGAAAAAAACAAAGTTTAACATGGAGTTGTTACGCCTGATAGGGAAACAAAAAGCACAGGATACCGTGTTGAATTTTGAAAATAAAAGTATTCCAAATTCAGAAAGGAAGACTATAGCTGATAAAGAAAAGCAGAAGAGAAGCATATATGAAGAAAGTAATACACATAACATAGCAAATACATTTCCTGTAAGTACAATCATAAATAGGATGTGCTTGTTTCAGATGAAAAAAAAAAAAGATGGAAGTTTAGCTATGGTATCAGACCTAAAAGAAAGAGTCACTTGTAAGCAAGCTGAAACATGAAAAATGCATGCCAGAAAATGACATGTGCAAATATGCAAGGAAAGGCTCAGTTAATGTGGATTTTGTAGTAGTAGTGTTAACAGTATTAAGGAGACAATAGTCATTGTTATTGAATGGTGTAAAGAAGTTGAGGGTGATGCTATATGCATGCTTGATGCAAGAATTTTATTAAAAGAGATATGATAGAAATCAAAAAGTCTGTAGTTAAAGAAATTTTATTTAATTTTGGTAAGAAACATGTGAATGAATAGCATTTTTTTAGTGAAAATGAAAGTAGGTATAGCTACTGGAATAGCAGGAAGAATGTCAAGTGTAAGATTTAAAAGTGAACAGTAAGCTAAGGTTAAACTGAATATATACACATATACTGTAAGTAAAATAGCACTTTTTTGATGAAATGAAAAAATTTAGTAGTGAGTATGGATATAATAACTGCAGATAGTATTACAATGAAAACAAATAAAATGAAAAATTACACAAGATATAAACTGTGTAAAAATGTCATTATGAGAAGTTGATTAAGTATAGAAAAGAGAAGACAATACATGTATGTTAGGGGAAGCAAAGACAAAATGTACTTACTTAATGATATCAGATGGATGGATAGACCTGAAGGGAGGAAGGAAAATATCAAATCTCTCTGATAAGCTAGCTGTATGGACAGCAATAGTAGAAATTAAGACATTATTAAAGAGGGAAAATAATGAAATTAACAAGAGAAGTGAGAAGAAATGAAGAAATGTTAAGTGAAATAAAAGCATTGTGGTTCAAACATGGCACTATTAGAGGAATCCCAAATGACTGTTAATGGATATTTGACTGATGCACAGAATATTGAATCTAAGTGATCTCTGCAACCCTGCCATGGTGACTGGAATCAACAAAGTGTAATAAATTAACTGAATCATTTTCTTCACTTTTTATCTCTTCCTCAAATGTGTGTTCATAGGTTCATAGGTTCATAGGTTCATACTAGGCTATCTGCCCAAGGGCATTTATAAGCCTAGCCCATAGTTATGCGGCTTTCGCCACCCCTTTAGTTTGAATAAAACTATGCCTATTATTTTGCTGTGCCTCTGTCAAGCAGTGACACTGAAGTAATCCCTGGGGTATATCTGCGATCTCCCATCCATTGGTCAAGATTCCTCTTGAACAAGGCCAGCGAGGTGCTCTGCCTCACATGTACTGGGATTTTGTTCCACAGCATAGGGAGTCTCTGGGTGATGAATCTGTCCCTCCAGCACATTCTATTAATAACCGTGTCAAGGTTTAAGTCTCCCGTCCTTGTGGTTCTGAGGGATCTAGATTTTTTGAGGTGAAGCATATTCATCAAATCTGGGTTTGACATGGCCTTATATGTCAGGCACAGATCACCTCTGAGCAAGCGGTATGAGACTGAATAGAGCTGGAGTTCTTTCAGTCGGGCAGCATAAGACATATTTTTGAGACCCTTTATCCTTTTGGTGAGGAACTTTTGGGGCCTTTCCAGCTGCTGCAGGGGTCGGGTCAGATACATTCTGAATGGGGCATTGTACTCAATCATAGGTCTAATGAGTGATGAGTACAGGGGGACGATGACCTCCTTGATCTAGATGTGAATCCCTTCATGATCAGGTGGGCAATGTAGAAGGTTTTCCTAACTACTTTAGCAACATGAGTGTCAAGCGAAGGCTACTGTCAACCTGGGTCCCCAGATCCCTGATGACTTCTTCTGTGCTCAGCGGATTGCCACCTATATGGTAGCTAGGGGTAACCTTGTTTTTCCTGAAGGGTATGACTATGCATTTCTTGGCGTTTAACTTTAGGCCATGGCTCTGGCACCAGTTATCCATTTCTGTGAGGCCCTTCTGAAGGATATCTGTGTCAGATGTGTTTTCGACTATGGCCCAGTTTGCAGTCATCTGCAAACTTTGTCAGCCATAACCCTCCTGTGTTTGCTTGTACTTCAGAAAAGTAGATGCTGAACAAGAGTGGACCCAGGACTGAGCCCTGTGGGACACCACTTGTGACAGGCTTTGAGTCTGACATGGCTCCAGCAACTCTGACCCTGTGGGTTTGTCACTTAGCCAGTTTGCAACCCATCTTGTGATGTATGGGTTTACATTCAAGCTGATGAGTTTTTCGATGATACCTGAGTGGGGTATTGTGTCGAAGGCCTTTGCCAGGTCGAGGTAGGCTGTATGGACTGCCTTTCCCTCATCAATGGCCTTGGTGACTGTCTCGAAAAGTCAACCAAGTTTAAAGGCATGATCTGCCTTTGACAAAGCCAAACTGGGTTGGATCCAAAGTCTGCAAGTTCCCTATGTCTTTATTTATGAGTTCCATTATGATCCTCTCCATGGCTTTGCAGATAAGGCTTGTCAAGCTAATGGGACGGTAATTTCCAGGGTCGATGGAGGCACCGCCCTTGTGAAGTGGGAACACAGTCGCCGTGCACCACTCCTTGGGTACGTATCCTGAGGTGAGGCTAAGATTAAACAGCTGTCCTAACTCTGGGTTTAATTCCTCATTGAGTTCGTGGAGCACACAGCCGGGGACACCATCCAGTCCCATGGATGCTGTGTTTTTTGCCTTGGAGAGAGCAGTTCTCACCTGGGCGTTGGAGATGTTTGGGGGCTACAATCCTCTGGTATAGATATCTCTCCTTTTGGGGGGGGGGAGAAGTTTGCACTGAACCTGTCAGCCAGTATGTTGGCAATGTGTGTAGGTTCAGTAATCTTCACATCATTTTGAACTAATTCTGAGCATATCTGGGAGTTTCCTCCTAGGTTTCTAACATAGCTAAAGAAGGCCTTATGATTGTCTTTTGAGTCCTTGGCGATTTTTCTCTCAAAATTTGCCTTGGATGATTTTATGAGAGCTCTTAGTTTTTTACTTATAATGATCAAAGGTATCTTACCTTTCAAGAATTTTGCTCTATCTTGTAGTAGCTTCCTCCTTTTGTTGTAGAGCTTGTTTATGGCTGGGGTCCACCAGACTGGATGCTTGCCTTTGGTACAAAGAGTCTTAGTTTTGTTTGGGATTGCCTGATCCATGCAGTCCTGTAGGTGCTGGTAGAAGGTATTTGTAAGTGATTCAGCGGTTTGAGTAATGTTTACCACTGGCTCAGGGGCCTTAAAGGAGACCACACTAGTTTTTAGAAGTGTGAAGTCGGCTTTTGAGAAGTTTTTCACTGTGGTCTTTTTTATTTCAGGTGGGGCGGGATGAGGACCTCCAGCGAGATTAGTTTATGATCTGATCTCACCAGTGAGGGGTATACTTCCAGTGTTGAACATTGTGATCCCATGTTCGTGATGATGAGATCAAGTATGTTTTCTCCTCTTGTGCGGATGGTGACTAGTTGTTCCATGGCATTTGAGTTTATGAACTCCAGGAACCTTTGGGCTATAGTGTTTGTGCTTGAGTAGTGTTCCCAGTCTATATTAGGGTAGTTGAAGTCACATAGTATGATGGTGTTTGGAGATACATTTATCCCCTCCAATGTTTTCAGGAAGGCCATGTGAGGTTCCTGAGTTTGTGAGGGTGGCCTGTAACATGCTACAAATTGCAGAGCAGTCTTGCCTATGGTTAATTGCACCTGGATGGTCTCCGATGCATCATGCATTGCCACCAACCTTGAGGTGTGGGTGTCCTTTATGAATATGGACACCCCCCCTCCTTTCTTGGTGTTGTCCGGATTTTGGGGCGGAGCATGATATGAGGTGAAACCTGATAGTGCTGGGGTGCTCTCAGGAGCCTTGAACCAGGTTTCTGTCACAGCACAGACATCGATATTCTCCATACTGAGAAGGGCCTCGAGTGCGTGCATCTTGAGATTGAGACTTCTGGCATTGAGCAGCATTACCCTTAGTTTTTTTCCTTTTTTGTGTTCTACGGTGGTAGGTTTAGAATTTGAGCCTTGCCTAAAAAAGGCACTATGGGGATGGCAAGAGCCTTTGCCAATATCCGGAAGCCTAGGGGTGACAGGTGCAAGCTGTCCCTTGCGAAGCAGCGTGGCTTGTCCAGCATGTCATCCCAGGCAGACAGACATTGGATCCCCTTTGAATGACACCAGAATTTAAGCCAATTATTAAAGCTGATCATCTTATCACTGTATTGTGACATCATTCTAGGTGAAGGTAGGATACTGCTCAAGGTCAGGGTCATACCTGCCTGGGCTACATAATCAGAGAGCTCCTCAATGTCTCTTTTCATGTAGTCCAAGGAGGTACGTCTCAGGTCATTGACACCAGCGTGGACAATGACTGAGTCGTACTTGTACCTGCTGTTGAGAGACCTGAGTGCTTGCGTTATGTGGCGGATTCTAGCGCCCGACAGGCAGCTTACTGTGACCTTCTCCTTACTCAGTCTGGTGAGCAGGACGTCAGTGTGTCTGACTATGGAGTCACCTATGACAAGTATGTTTGGTGTTGTATTTGGCCTTAAGGGCAGTGACTGCTTTGCACACTGATTTTGTTGTTTATGTGTTGTTTGTGTGGTGTATTGAGTTTGCAGTTGCTTGGGTGTCTGCTTTGGAGGCCTCTGCTGTTTAGGTAAATTTTTACTCAGAGCCTCCGAGTATGTCTTAGTGTGTTTATGTGTTTGATTCAGTGGTGTGGTTGAGTTATGTGAGACTGGTATTGTGGTGTGTGTAATTGCCTTCTCCTCCTGCCTGGTCTTGCCAGTCCTGAGTTGAGAGAGCTCAGCCTCCAGTCTGGCTAAATAGCTGCATCTCTCACAAGTGTTAGTGTTACATGTGAGGAGGAGAGGGTTGTCCGTGTACATGAGGCAATTGTAACATTGTCTCAGAATTCCCAGATTCACCAACTGCACAGGAGAGGACGCCAGCATCTGACCCTTCGACATGCTAGAAAGAATTATGAGTTGGTATGAGACAGAAAAGTAGTGGGCTTAGCAGGGAAGTGGGCACTCCTGGGGGAATTTGCTAGTGAGAGATTTGTATAATATAGGAGTGCTTGACCTGCAAAGAGAATGCTTATAAGACAAGGGATATGCTTATAAGACAAGTGCTGAGCTTTTTGAGAAGAAAAAGCTATTTGGAACAAGTGCTGCACTTTTTAGTGAAGGTGTAAACTGTTTAGGTTCCTAACAGAGCAGTTCTAAGGGAAAAATTGAAGAACAGACTTTCTGGAGCCAGAAAGAGTTTAACCTTGTTTAACCGGCGCTGCCCGATGCTGCTCTAGTGGCAACTCTGCGCTAAATCGCGCTAAAGCATGTTAAAGCGTGCTTGAAAGGAGGGGCTGGAAAGAAGCAGGAATAGACCCAAAACGGACAATAAAACTACAGTTTCAAGTCAGTAACCACCTCTACAGGGGGCAGGGAAGCTGCTCAATGTTATTGACTGCCACTGATCAACAGAGAGACCCTCCTTCAGCCCAAGCAAAAATGGCCTCACAGAAACTTTCAAACAGTTCAGGAACAGCAAGCCTGTAACTGACCTTTTTCAACTCTCAGAAAAGTGGGAAAAAAGCAAGATTTTTTTGTTTTTGTTTTTTACAGAGATAGCAGAGGTTCACAAGTAATATCAAGTTATAACAGTGCAGTAAATGACCCCACACAAGAGTGCTAGGTCAAGGACAGAAAATATGCAAGTTTTAAGAAAAAAACGATTTAAAATTAAGTGCAAACAGGAAATTCAGCAAACAGCTTTTGGTTGTGCTCTAAATACAGCTACTAATACAGAAATCAAGATTAACAAGCCAGAAAATGCTCAAGCTAGGCAGCTATGCAGAAAAACGTAGCAAATAAACAGATAAAAAATACTTAAAATCTCAAAAGTGGCTCCCTTCTTCTCTCAGAATTTTTTCCTCTTGGAGGGTGCTTCACAAACAGCCAACAAGCCTGAAAAGACGCCCAAACCACGAGGCAACTAGGTTTTAAGAGAAGAAGATGAAGGAGTTTTGGAAATGACCCCTAGTGGCCAATAAAACTAAAGTTTCAAGTCAGTAACCACCTCTACAGGGGGCAGGGAAGCTGCTCAATGTTATTCACTGCCACTGATCAACAGAGAGACCCTCCTTCAGCCCAAGCAAAAATGGCCTCACAGAAACTTTCAAACAGTTCAGGAACAGCAAGCCTGTAACTGAACTTTTTTAACTCTCAGAAAAGTGGGAAAAAAGCAAGATTTTTTTTTTTTTGTTTTTTACAGAGATAGCAGAGGTTCACAAGTAATATCAAGTTATAACAGTGCAGTAAATGACCCCACACAAGAGTGCTAGGTCAAGGACAGAAAATATGCAAGTTTTAAGAAAAAAAAACGATTTAAAATTAAGTGCAAACAGGAAATTCAGCAAACAGCTTTTGGTTGTGCTCTAAATACAGCTACTAATACAGAAATCAAGTTTAACAAGCCAGAAAATGCTCAAGCTAGGCAGCTATGCAGAAAACTTAGCAAATTAACATACAAAAGTACTTAAATTCTCAAAGGTCGCTCCCTTCTTCTATCACCATTTTTCCTCTTGGAGGGTGCTTCACCAACAGCCAACAAGCCTGAAAAGACACCCAAACCACGAGGCAACTAGGTTTTAAGAGAGGAAGATGAAGGAGTTTTGGAAATGACCCTAGTGGCCAATAAAACTACAGTTTCAAGACAGTAACCAGGTCTTCGGGGGGCAGGGAAGCTGCTCAATGCTATTCACTGGCACTGATAAAGACAGAGACCGTCCTTCAGCCCAAGCAAAATGGCCTCACAGAAACTTTCAAACAGTTCAGGAACAGCAAGCCTGTAACTGAACTTTTTAACTCAGAAAAGTGGGAAAAAAATTTTTTTTTTTTTGTTTTTGTTTTTTACAGAGATAGCAGAGGTTCACAAGTAATATCAAGTTATAACAGTGCAGTAAATGACCCCACACAAGAGTGCTAGGTCAAGGACAGAAAATATGCAAGTTTTAAGAAAAAATGATTTAAAATTAAGTGCAAACAGGAAATTCAGCAAACAGTTTTGGTTGTCCGCTAAATACAGCTACTAATACAGAAATCAAGTTTAACAAGCCAGAAAATGCTCACACTAGGCAGCTATGCAGAAAAACTTAGCAAATAAACAGGGGAAAAAATACTTAAAATCTCAAAGTGGCTCCTTCTTCTCTCAGTTTTTCCTCTTGGAGGGTGCTTCACCAACAGCCAACAAGCCTGAAAAGACGCCCAAACCACGAGGCAACTAGGTTTTAAGAGAAGAAGATGAAGGAGTTTTGGAAATGACCCTAGTGGCCAATAAAACTAAAGTTTCAAGTCAGTAACCACCTCTACAGGGGCAGGAAGCTGCTCAATGTTATTCACTGCCACTGATCAACAGAGACCCTCCTTCAGTCCAAGCAAAATGGCCTCACAGAAACTTTCAAACAGTTCAGGAACAGCAAGCCTGTAACTGAACTTTTTTAACTCTCAGAAAAGTGGGAAAAAAGCAAGATTTTTTTTTTTTGTTTTTACAGAGATAGCAGAGGTTCACAAGTAATATCAAGTTATAACAGTGCAGTAAATGACCCCACACAAGAGTGCTAGGTCAAGGACAGAAAATATGCAAGTTTTAAGAAAAAAACGATTTAAAATTAAGTGCAAACAGGAAATTCAGCAAACAGCTTTTGGTTGTGCTCTAAATACAGCTACTAATACAGAAATCAAGTTTAACAAGCCAGAAAATGCTCAAGCTAGGCAGCTATGCAGAAAAACTTAGCAAATAAACAGAGAAAAAAATACTTAAAATCTCAAAAGTGGCTCCCTTCTTCTCTCAGCATTTTTCCTCTTGGAGGGTGCTTCACCAACAGCCAACAAGCCTGAAAAGACACCCAAACCACGAGGCAACTAGGTTTTAAGAGAGGAAGATGAAGGAGTTTTGGAAATGACCCCTAGTGGCCAATAAAACTACAGTTTCAAGTCAGTAACCACCTCTACGGGGGGCAGGGAAGCTGCTCAATGTTATTCACTGCCACTGATCAACAGAGACCCTCCTTCAGCCCAAGCAAAAATGGCCTCACAGAAACTTTCAAACAGTTCAGGAACAGCAAGCCTGTAACTGAACTTTTTTAACTCAGAAAAGTGGGAAAAAAGCAATATTTTTTTTTTGTTTTTGTTTTTTACAGAGATAGCAGAGGTTCACAAGTAATATCAAGTTATAACAGTGCAGTAAATGACCCCACACAAGAGTGCTAGGTCAAGGACAGAAAATATGCAAGTTTTAAGAAAAAAATGATTTAAAATTAAGTGCAAACAGGAAATTCAGCAAACAGTTTTTGGTTGTGCTCTAAATACAGCTACTAATACAGAAATCAAGTTTAACAAGCCAGAAAATGCTCACACTAGGCAGCTATGCAGAAAAACTTAGCAAATAAACAGAGAAAAAATACTTAAAATCTCAAAAGTGGCTCCCTTCTTCTCTCAGCATTTTTTCCTCTTGGAGGGTGCTTCACCAACAGCCAACAAGCCTGAAAAGACGCCCAAACCACGAGGCAACTAGGTTTTAAGAGAAGAAGATGAAGGAGTTTTGGAAATGACCCCTAGTGGCCAATAAAACTAAAGTTTCAAGTCAGTAACCACCTCTACAGGGGGCAGGGAAGCTGCTCAATGTTATTCACTGCCACTGATCAACAGAGAGACCCTCCTTCAGCCCAAGCAAAAATGGCCTCACAGAAACTTTCAAACAGTTCAGGAACAGCAAGCCTGTAACTGAACTTTTTTAACTCTCAGAAAAGTGGGAAAAAGCAATATTTTTTTTTTTGTTTTTGTTTTTTACAGAGATAGCAGAGGTTCACAAGTAATATCAAGTTATAACAGTGCAGTAAATGACCCCACACAAGAGTGCTAGGTCAAGGACAGAAAATATGCAAGTTTTAAGAAAAAAATGATTTAAAATTAAGTGCAAACAGGAAATTCAGCAAACAGTTTTTGGTTGTGCTCTAAATACAGCTACTAATACAGAAATCAAGTTTAACAAGCCAGAAAATGCTCACACTAGGCAGCTATGCAGAAAAACTTAGCAAATAAACAGAGAAAAAAATACTTAAAATCTCAAAAGTGGCTCCCTTCTTCTCTCAGCGTTTTTTCCTCTTGGAGGGTGCTTCACCAACAGCCAACAAGCCTGAAAAGAATTTATATAGTCATGTCAGGAGTGCAGGGAGAGGTGCAACCTGCAACATATATTTTTCAACTTTGGGAGTATCATTGTTTTGACTAGTGACTTTCCAATATTTTAGATGTTTTAGGATCACAGAGACTCACAATTGTTACTGACCAAAGTGGTGGCTAAACTACAAAGAAAATCATAAGAGCATTTGCTTACAAGTTGAGAAGGAGGAAAAAATAAATGCAAAAAAAAAAAAAAAAAGAATGCAATATATTGGTAAGAGTTTATGAAAAATACAGAATATGAAAAAGAAAGAGGAATATAATGAATAATCAAAGACAAAAGATATCCTATTCAAACAAAACTTTTTTTACAAAAGGAAACAGAGAAATTGATGCTTTTCTTTGAGAAAGAAAGGTAAGGTAAGCATAAATTCCAAAAAAGAAAGAGAGTATACCACAGCTGAAGTGCTGTAAACAACTTTAATTCACAATAAAACAAAAAAATAATGGTGAATTAAAGTTTGTACAGCAGTCCAGCCATGGTATACTCTCTTTCTTTTTTGGAATTTACTTGGACTGTTTGAACAGAGAGTATTTTCCCAATTTCTGGATTTATTTATTGTCATAAGACAGACATAAATGACAGAAATGGTGGATGGAAAAAGAGAAATAAAATTTAAAAGGAACATGCAATTATGGATATAGCAATAACATGTTAAAAACAAGCCACTAAAACAAAGCAACATATTTAATGAAATATGTGTTAAATGGTTAGACAGGATAAGCAACTGGAAAAGGTGATAATAGTTTCTGAGATGGAATATGTATTGAAACGGATGATACTGATTTCTGGTGGAATGGATTTCTTCACATATAAAGAAATGGTTGACATAAAATATTATTGCAAAAATAATGAACTAATGTTTGCATGAGGAAATAACAGAAGGATGAATATGTGAAGAGATTAAAATATATATAAAATGTAAAAGACAAATATTAAGAATTGAGACTGATAACGGGAATACAGATTACAAAGTATTAATGAAAATTTTGAAGAAAAGATTTAATGAAATAATAAAGGATGTGATGCATGAAAGGATTATTGCACAAGAGAAAAAGACTAAAGCAAATATTTATGGTTATACAGGAGGCAATAAAGCTAAAGTATGGAAGCAAAATTGATGTATTATTTCAAAAACATTTTACAGAATAAACCATCAGCACACATGGACAACAGATAAGACTTTGAAATCAATATATAAAAGCTTGGATAAAGGTGATAGTAAATAGATGAGAAGAAAACACTGGGGGGATTTAATAAAGCCTACACATTTTTTTTCTTATGTGTAGGCATCACACTATGATGCTTTCATGGCCACACACATATTACAATTCAGTAAGCGCTGCTGAGTGGCGAGCATGCACTCGCAACTACGGAAAATTCTGTGACATGCAAATCACCTCATAAGCAGGTGATTCTTATCCAAATGAGGAAGGTAAAGTGATCCAACATGCAGAAAGGCATCTGTTCAGACACCCTGTCGGTGTCCATAGTGTAAGAGGAAAAATTCTGCATACAGGAGACTAGACAGACAAAAGGGGGTGTAAAACTGCAGAAATAAGGACTTAAATCCCCTGGAAATGTAAGACCACATAAATATATGAGCAAAACTATTAGTCTGTATGTCAGAAAGATTAAAGAGAATAAGTTAAATTAATCATTTTTAAAATAACCTCAGCATGTTTGCACTACATGCCCCAATGTGCAAACATGCTTAATGGAAAAAAATAAATAAATAATTTTTAGTATGTGACAGAAATATATTATAGGACCTTGTGTGGGGGTCCCTACAATGGTGCATTGCTGCTGTTGCTAACATGATAGGGCTATGACTCGTGTAGTTTCTAGGCTGTCAGCATGAATACGTTTGCAAATGAGGCGGGGTTATTGAATAGCAGAAAGGAGTAATCATGTCTGCATATCCCCTTCCTGTAGGGTCTTACACCATGTCGATATGTTGCAGTTTACACAGGATGTGGCTGACATCAGCAGAGGTATGTCCTGTCAGTTCTAAGCTCTTTTAAACTTAGGTGCACATGTTTGTGCTGCATGCCACCTGGCTGAGTGTGTTCTCAAAACCAGATGCATTCAGTTAGAAAGCTTGACCTTTGTATAAGCTATGCTGTGTGACGCGGCACTGTGTGAGGCATCATGCACTGAAATAGGGCCATTAAATTATGTCAATTATATTATAGTTAGGTGGACTGCATCATAGTTACCCAATCACACATTCTGCACCTATAGCAGACCTGTAAAAAGTATGCATACACCCTACATTTGGAATTTCCCCTGTACTCTGGACCATTGGAATACAGACTTGGGAATTTTAACTGAGATAATGCTAGGGGCTGCTGCAGGTCTGCTACATCTGTATGTTCTAGATGCTGAAGCCAATGATGCTGACAGTAGGCCTAGGCAGAGAATGAGAAAAGTGTTTAGGCCGAGAGTAACCTTCCAGGATCTACATGAGTTGGAGAGTGTAGAGTGCTACAGAGTGGACAGACATACTACTGGAACTCGCTGAGCTGTGCTATCTCCAACTCAGACCCAGAACCAACAGAGGGGAACCCATTCCACTGAAAACAAGGGTATGTGTAGCCCTTAGGAAACTAGCTACTGGTACTTTCCAAGGACCAACTGGGGACATGATAGGGGTCTCACAGGCATCTGCACCCAGGCTACTCCACCATTTCCTGGATGCCATGCTATTACATGCCAGTGAGCACACATCTTTTCCCCTCACCACTGTGTTGAGGGCCAGCAATATGCAACACTTCTACCATGTAGCACACTGCCCTGAAGTACTGGGTGCCATAGATTGGGCTCATGTAGACATCAACGCACCATCTAGTGAATTGGGTAGAATCTACATTAACCACAAGGGGTACCACTCTATCAACTGCCAAGTCATGTGCAATGCCCAGGCGATTATCCTGAATGTATGTGCTGGCAACCCTGGCACTTATCAGAACTCCCATAGCTGGTATATGTCATAGCTGTACCAGATGTTTGCATATCCCACATGGACATTTACTGGGGGGATGCTGGCTACTCCCTGGAACCATGTATGATAACACCCATCAGAAATGCACACAAAGCCAAGGAAGACTCACATACAAAACTAAAAGCATCATAGAGTGTGTGCTTTGGCTTCTAAAGTCACAGTTCTGGTGCCTCGATATATCTTCTGGAGCCTTGCAGTAATCTCCAGCCATATGTGCACATATGTTCACAGTATGTGCTATGCTACACAATCTGATCCTGTGGAAACAGCTGCACCAGGATCAGCAAAGGGAAGGGATACACAGCCCCCCAACAGTGCAAGGTCACCACAGCC